>NC_068413.1:28408948-28426448 GCF_023724105.1 Carassius gibelio
TTCAAAGATTTCTACTGTATAGTTTTGGAGAAAACTAAAGCCAAAATCAACCCCAAGCATCTAAGTGCATACGCACTTTACATAACTTCCTATTTTCAAACACTCATAAAAATCTTTGCTTTATAGGTTTGCTCGTTCTTTCAGTTTATTTCTGTTTACAGTCAATCTGTCCATTACTGTATTACGTTTCAAATATTTCTACTGTATAGTTTTGGAGAAAACTGAAGCCAAAATCAACCCCAAGCATCTAAGTGCATAAGCACTTTACATCATGTGCCATTTTCAAGCACTCATAAAAATCTTTGCTTTATAGGTTTGCTCACTCTTTCAGTTTATTTCTGTTTACAGTCAATCTGACCATTACTGTATTCATTTTTAAATAATTCTACTGTATAGTTTTGGAGAAAACTAAAGACAAAATCAACCCCAAGCATCGAAGTGCATAAGCACTTTACATCATGTCCCATTTTCAAGAACTCATAAAAACCTTTGCTTTATAGGTTTGCTCGTTCTTTCAGTTTATGTCTGTTTACAGTCAATCTGACCATTACTGTATTCATTTTTAAATAATTCTACTGTATAGTTTTGGAGAAAACTAAAGACAAAATCAACCCCAAGCATCGAAGTGCATAAGCACTTTACATCATGTCCCATTTTCAAGCACTCATAGAAACCTTTGCTTTATAGGTTTGCTCGTTCTTTCTGTTTATTTCTGTTTACATTCAATCTGACCATTACTGTATCAGGTTTCAAATATTTCTACTGTATAGTTTTGGAGAAAACTAAAGCCAAAATCAACCCCAAGCATCTAAGTGCGTAAGCACTTTGCATCATGTGCCATTTTCAAGCACTCGTACAAATCTTTGCTTTATAGGTTTGCTCACTCTTTCAGTTTATTTCTGTCTACAGTCAATCTGACCATTACTGTATTAAGTTTCAAATATTTCTACTGTATAGTTTTGGAGAAAACTGAAGCCAAAATCAACCCCAAGCATCTAAGTGCATACGCACTTTACATAATTTCCTATTTTCAAACACTCATAAAAATCTTTGCTTTATAGGTTTGCTCGTTCTTTCAGTTTATTTCTGTTTACAGTCAATCTGTCCATTACTGTATTACGTTTCAAATATTTCTACTGTATAGTTTTGGAGAAAACTGAAGCCAAAATCAACCCCAAGCATCTAAGTGCATAAGCACTTTACATCATGTGCCATTTTCAAGCACTCATAAAAATCTTTGCTTTATAGGTTTGCTCACTCTTTCAGTTTATTTCTGTTTACAGTCAATCTGACCATTACTGTATTCATTTTTAAATAATTCTACTGTATAGTTTTGGAGAAAACTAAAGACAAAATCAACCCCAAGCATCGAAGTGCATAAGCACTTTACATCATGTCCCATTTTCAAGAACTCATAAAAATCTTTGCTTTATAGGTTTGCTCGTTCTTTCTGTTTATTTCTGTTTACAGTCAATCTGACCATTACTGTATTAGGTTCCAAATATTTCTACTGTATAGTTTTGGAGAAAACTGAAGCCAAAATCAACCCCAAGCATCTAAGTGCATAAGCACTTTGCATCATGTCCCATTTTCAAGCACTCATAAAAATCTTTGCTTTATAGGTTTGCTCGTTCTTTCTGTTTATTTCTGTTTACAGTCAATCTGACCATTACTGTATTAGATTTCAAAGATTTCTACTGTATAGTTTTGGAGAAAACTAAAGCCAAAATCAACCCCAAGCATCTAAGTGCATACGCACTTTACATAACTTCCTATTTTCAAACACTCATAAAAATCTTTGCTTTATAGGTTTGCTCGTTCTTTCAGTTTATTTCTGTTTACAGTCAATCTGTCCATTACTGTATTACGTTTCAAATATTTCTACTGTATAGTTTTGGAGAAAACTGAAGCCAAAATCAACCCCAAGCATCTAAGTGCATAAGCACTTTACATCATGTGCCATTTTCAAGCACTCATAAAAATCTTTGCTTTATAGGTTTGCTCACTCTTTCAGTTTATTTCTGTTTACAGTCAATCTGACCATTACTGTATTCATTTTTAAATAATTCTACTGTATAGTTTTGGAGAAAACTAAAGACAAAATCAACCCCAAGCATCGAAGTGCATAAGCACTTTACATCATGTCCCATTTTCAAGAACTCATAAAAACCTTTGCTTTATAGGTTTGCTCGTTCTTTCAGTTTATGTCTGTTTACAGTCAATCTGACCATTACTGTATTCATTTTTAAATAATTCTACTGTATAGTTTTGGAGAAAACTAAAGACAAAATCAACCCCAAGCATCGAAGTGCATAAGCACTTTACATCATGTCCCATTTTCAAGCACTCATAGAAACCTTTGCTTTATAGGTTTGCTCGTTCTTTCTGTTTATTTCTGTTTACATTCAATCTGACCATTACTGTATCAGGTTTCAAATATTTCTACTGTATAGTTTTGGAGAAAACTGAAGCCAAAATCAACCCCAAGCATCTAAGTGCATAAGCACTTTGCATCATGTCCCATTTTCAAGCACTCATAAAAATCTTTGCTTTATAGGTTTGCTCGTTCTTTCTGTTTATTTCTGTTTACAGTCAATCTGACCATTACTGTATTAGATTTCAAAGATTTCTACTGTATAGTTTTGGAGAAAACTAAAGCCAAAATCAACCCCAAGCATCTAAGTGCATACGCACTTTACATAACTTCCTATTTTCAAACACTCATAAAAATCTTTGCTTTATAGGTTTGCTCGTTCTTTCAGTTTATTTCTGTTTACAGTCAATCTGTCCATTACTGTATTACGTTTCAAATATTTCTACTGTATAGTTTTGGAGAAAACTGAAGCCAAAATCAACCCCAAGCATCTAAGTGCATACGCACTTTACATAACTTCCTATTTTCAAACACTCATAAAAATCTTTGCTTTATAGGTTTGCTCGTTCTTTCAGTTTATTTCTGTTTACAGTCAATCTGTCCATTACTGTATTACGTTTCAAATATTTCTACTGTATAGTTTTGGAGAAAACTGAAGCCAAAATCAACCCCAAGCATCTAAGTGCATAAGCACTTTACATCATGTGCCATTTTCAAGCACTCATAAAAATCTTTGCTTTATAGGTTTGCTCACTCTTTCAGTTTATTTCTGTTTACAGTCAATCTGACCATTACTGTATTCATTTTTAAATAATTCTACTGTATAGTTTTGGAGAAAACTAAAGACAAAATCAACCCCAAGCATCGAAGTGCATAAGCACTTTACATCATGTCCCATTTTCAAGAACTCATAAAAACCTTTGCTTCATAGGTTTGCTCGTTCTTTCAGTTTATGTCTGTTTACAGTCAATCTGACCATTACTGTATTCATTTTTAAATAATTCTACTGTATAGTTTTGGAGAAAACTAAAGACAAAATCAACCCTAAGCATCTAAGTGCATAAGCACTTTACATCATGTCCCATTTTCAAGCACTCATAGAAACCTTTGCTTTATAGGTTTGCTCGTTCTTTCTGTTTATTTCTGTTTACAGTCAATCTGACCATTACTGTATCAGGTTTCAAATATTTCTACTGTATAGTTTTGGAGAAAACTAAAGCCAAAATCAACCCCAAGCATCTAAGTGCGTAAGCACTTTGCATCATGTGCCATTTTCAAGCACTCGTACAAATCTTTGCTTTATAGGTTTGCTCACTCTTTCAGTTTATTTCTGTTTACAGTCAATCTGACCATTACTGTATTCATTTTTAAATAATTCTACTGTATAGTTTTGGAGAAAACTAAAGACAAAATCAACCCCAAGCATCGAAGTGCATAAGCACTTTACATCATGTCCCATTTTCAAGAACTCATAAAAACCTTTGCTTTATAGGTTTGCTCGTTCTTTCAGTTTATGTCTGTTTACAGTCAATCTGACCATTACTGTATTAAGTTTCAAATATTTCTACTGTATAGTTTTGGAGAAAACTGAAGCCAAAGTCAACCCCAAGCATCTAAGTGCATACGCACTTTACATAATTTCCTATTTTCAAACACTCATAAAAATCTTTGCTTTATAGGTTTGCTCGTTCTTTCTGTTTATTTCTGTTTACAGTCAATCTGACCATTACTGTATTAGATTTCAAAGATTTCTACTGTATAGTTTTGGAGAAAACTAAAGCCAAAATCAACCCCAAGCATCTAAGTGCATACGCACTTTACATAACTTCCTATTTTCAAACACTCATAAAAATCTTTGCTTTATAGGTTTGCTCGTTCTTTCAGTTTATTTCTGTTTACAGTCAATCTGTCCATTACTGTATTAGGTTCCAAATATTTCTACTGTATAGTTTTGGAGAAAACTGAAGCCAAAATCAACCCCAAGCATCTAAGTGCATAAGCACTTTGCATCATGTCCCATTTTCAAGCACTCATAAAAATCTTTGCTTTATAGGTTTGCTCGTTCTTTCTGTTTATTTCTGTTTACAGTCAATCTGACCATTACTGTATTAGATTTCAAAGATTTCTACTGTATAGTTTTGGAGAAAACTAAAGCCAAAATCAACCCCAAGCATCTAAGTGCATACGCACTTTACATAACTTCCTATTTTCAAACACTCATAAAAATCTTTGCTTTATAGGTTTGCTCGTTCTTTCAGTTTATTTCTGTTTACAGTCAATCTGTCCATTACTGTATTACGTTTCAAATATTTCTACTGTATAGTTTTGGAGAAAACTGAAGCCAAAATCAACCCCAAGCATCTAAGTGCATAAGCACTTTACATCATGTGCCATTTTCAAGCACTCATAAAAATCTTTGCTTTATAGGTTTGCTCACTCTTTCAGTTTATTTCTGTTTACAGTCAATCTGACCATTACTGTATTCATTTTTAAATAATTCTACTGTATAGTTTTGGAGAAAACTAAAGACAAAATCAACCCCAAGCATCGAAGTGCATAAGCACTTTACATCATGTCCCATTTTCAAGAACTCATAAAAACCTTTGCTTTATAGGTTTGCTCGTTCTTTCAGTTTATGTCTGTTTACAGTCAATCTGACCATTACTGTATTCATTTTTAAATAATTCTACTGTATAGTTTTGGAGAAAACTAAAGACAAAATCAACCCTAAGCATCTAAGTGCATAAGCACTTTACATCATGTCCCATTTTCAAGCACTCATAGAAACCTTTGCTTTATAGGTTTGCTCGTTCTTTCTGTTTATTTCTGTTTACAGTCAATCTGACCATTACTGTATCAGGTTTCAAATATTTCTACTGTATAGTTTTGGAGAAAACTAAAGCCAAAATCAACCCCAAGCATCTAAGTGCGTAAGCACTTTGCATCATGTGCCATTTTCAAGCACTCGTACAAATCTTTGCTTTATAGGTTTGCTCACTCTTTCAGTTTATTTCTGTTTACAGTCAATCTGACCATTACTGTATTCATTTTTAAATAATTCTACTGTATAGTTTTGGAGAAAACTAAAGACAAAATCAACCCCAAGCATCGAAGTGCATAAGCACTTTACATCATGTCCCATTTTCAAGAACTCATAAAAACCTTTGCTTTATAGGTTTGCTCGTTCTTTCAGTTTATGTCTGTTTACAGTCAATCTGACCATTACTGTATTAAGTTTCAAATATTTCTACTGTATAGTTTTGGAGAAAACTGAAGCCAAAGTCAACCCCAAGCATCTAAGTGCATACGCACTTTACATAATTTCCTATTTTCAAACACTCATAAAAATCTTTGCTTTATAGGTTTGCTCGTTCTTTCAGTTTATTTCTGTTTACAGTCAATCTGTCCATTACTGTATTACGTTTCAAATATTTCTACTGTATAGTTTTGGAGAAAACTGAAGCCAAAATCAACCCCAAGCATCTAAGTGCGTAAGCACTTTGCATCATGTGCCATTTTCAAGCACTTGTACAAATCTTTGCTTTATAGGTTTGCTCACTCTTTCAGTTTATTTCTGTTTACAGTCAATCTGACCATTACTGTATTAAGTTTCAAATATTTCTACTGTATAGTTTTGGAGAAAACTGAAGCCAAAGTCAACCCCAAGCATCTAAGTGCATACGCACTTTACATAACTTCCTATTTTCAAACACTCATAAAAATCTTTGCTTTATAGGTTTGCTCGTTCTTTCAGTTTATTTCTGTTTACAGTCAATCTGTCCATTACTGTATTACGTTTCAAATATTTCTACTGTATAGTTTTGGAGAAAACTAAAGACAAAATCAACCCCAAGCATCGAAGTGCATAAGCACTTTACATCATGTCCCATTTTCAAGCACTCATAAAAACCTTTGCTTTATAGGTTTGCTCGTTCTTTCTGTTTATTTCTGTTAACAGTCAATCTGACCATTACTGTATCAAGTTTCAAATATTTCTACTGTATAGTTTTGGAGAAAACTAATGCCAAAATCAACCTCAAGCATCTAAGTGCATAAGCACTTTACATCATGTCCCATGTTTAAGCACTCATAAAAATCTTTGCTTTATAGGTTTGCTTGTTTTTTCAGTTTATTTCTGTTTACAGTCAATCTGACCATTACTGTATTAATTTTTAAATAATTCTACTGTATAGTTTTGGAGAAAACTAAAGACAAAATCAACCCCAAGCATCGAAGTGCATAAGCACTTTACATCTTGTCCCATTTTCAAGCACTCATAGAAACCTTTGCTTTATAGGTTTGCTCGTTCTTTCAGTTTATTTCTGTTTACAGTCAATCTGACCATTACTGTATCAAGTTTCAAATATTTCTACTGTATAGTTTTGGAGAAAACTAAAGCCAAAATCAACCCCAAGCATCTAAGTGCATAAGCACTTTGCATCATGTGCCATTTTCAAGCACTCATAAAAATCTTTGCTTTATAGGTTTGCTCGTTCTTTCAGTTTATTTCTGTTTACAGTCAATCTGACCATTACTGTATTAAGTTTCAAATATTTCTACTGTATAGTTTTGGAGATAACTGAAGCCAAAATCAACCCCAAGCATCTAAGTGCAGAAGCACTTTACATCATGTGCCATTTTCAAGCACTCATAAAAATCTTTCTTTTATAGGTTTGCTCACTCTTTCAGTTTATTTCTGTTTACAGTCAATCTGACCATTACTGTATTAAGTTTCAAATATTTCTACTGTATAGTTTTGGAGAAAACTAAAACCAAATTCACCCCAAACATCTACAGTAAGTACATAAACACTTATCCAGTTACTTTTCAGGAACTCGAGCTGCGTCGTAGCGCTTTGGGGAAAGTCCCTGACGAGACCTACTCTGAATATCGTGTGCAATCTTGTCCAATGGACGGGCGTGGCGTCACGGAGCGGGGTGACGTAGCGACCAGGAAGCTATATAAGCACGTGCCGTGCAGCTGGCTTCAGCTTCGAGTAGGGAAGCAAGCGCCGGCAAGGGTGCCGGGAGTATGGCTCTGCGACGCAGCGTCTCGTTCCTTCAAGGAACTAGGGTTACATACGTAACCTTGAGGCGTTCCTTTTCAGGAACTCGAGCTGCGTCGAAGCGCTTTGGGGAACGATGTGCCCACGCTGCCAGACTACCAAATCCCTGCCTAGTGTGTATCCGTAGAGCACAGCTAAGGCGAGAGAACAGAAGAGCCCGGAGCGGCTCGCATATCAAGATCGTAGAATCTGACAAATGTAGAGGGCGTGGACCACCCCGCAGCATTGCAGATGTCCAAGAGGGACACACCTGCTAAGAAGGCCTTGGAAGCCGCCATACCCCGAGTAGAGTGAGCCTTGGCCCCCAAAGGAGGGGGAAGACCAGAGGACTCATAAGAGACGTTGATAGCCTCGACTATCCAACGACTAAGGGTCTGCTTGGTGGCAGGAGAACCCTTGTTAGTAGGACCGTAGCAAACAAGCAATTGGTCGGATTTTCTCCACAGGGCAGCTCTGTGGACGTATGCGTGCTCGCACTGGACACATACAGTTTAGCTTCTCTTGGTCTGGCTCCCGAAAGGGAGGAGGACAAAAGGCCTGCAGTACGATAGGTTGTGGTGTTACAGAGGGAACCTTTGGAACATAACCCGCTCGAGGGTATAAGAATGCTTTGGCCATACCAGGGGCAAAGTCTAGATAAGTAGGGGCCACCGAGAGGGCCTGGAGATCTCCAACTCTTTTTAGTGAGGTGATTGCCAGTAACAGGGCAGTTTTAAGTGTCAGATGTCTATCTGAGATATCTTGTATTGGCTCGAATGGAGCTTTACAGAGAGCCTCTAGAACCACAACCAAATCCCAGGGGGGAACACGGGACCGTACTGGAGGTCTTAGCCTCAGCGCACCGCGGAGGAAACGTGTAACTAGGGGGTGTCTACCCACTGACTGATCATTGAAAGGGACATGGAAAGCAGCTATGGCCGCCACGTACACCTTTAAGGTGGAGTGGGATAACCCCGCAGAGAGCCTAGCTTGTAAAAACTCCAGAACTGTACCAACTGGACAGTTAACAGGGTCCAGGTGGCGATCTCTGCACCATGAAGTGAAAAGTTTCCACTTCAGGGCGTACAATTTCCTCGTAGAGGGAGCTCTGGACTGGAGGAGGGTCTCAACAACCTCGGTTGAGAGACCAGCTGCTAACAGTTGTGCCCCCTCAGGGGCCACACCCACAGCTTGAACACCTCCGGGCGAGGGTGAATTATCGTGCCCTGCGCCTGTGAGGGTAGGTCTTTCCTGATCGGTATCTCCCACGGAGAGCCGTCGAGGAGTGAGACTAGATCTGAGAACCATATTCGGCCCGGCCAGAACGGGGCTACTAATAGAAGACGGACCCCGTCCAGGCGTACTCTCGCCAGAACTCCCGGGAGCAGAGTGATAGGGGGAAATGCGTACAGACGAAGCCTCGGCCAGGTCTGTACCATAGCGTCCAGTCCCAGAGGAGCTGGATGAACTAGAGAGAACCAGAGGGGACATTGCGATGTCTCTTGAGTCGCAAAGAGGTCCACCTGAGCTTTGCCAAACACTCTCCATATCTGCTTCACCACCTCGGGGTGAAGCATCCATTCCCCGGGCCTCGGCCCCTGCCTCGACAGTATGTCTGCTCCCACATTCAATCTCCCAGGAATATACACTGCTCTGATCGAGAGGAGTTAGCCCTGGGACCAGAGAAGGATCTGGTATGCCAGCTTGTACAAGGGGCGTGAGCGCAGACCCCCCTGGTGATTGATATAAGAGACCACTGATGTATTGTCGGTGCGCACCAACACATGGTGACCTCTCAGGTCTGGGAGGAAATATTTTAATGCTCGATAGACTGCTAACATCTCTAGGCAATTGATGTGCCATGTCAGATGGCGACCACTCCACAGACCGCGGGCAGGGTGGCCACTCATGACCTCACCCCAACCGGTGAGGGACGTGTCTGTCGCTAGTGTTACACGGCGACGAAGAGATCCCAGCACCAGGCCCTGATTCAAGAACCAAGGTTTCTTCCACATGTCTAAGGCACGAAGGCATCGGCGCGTGACCTTGATAACTCGAAGTGGATTTCCCCTCGGGGGAAAAGCCCTTGGACTTGAGCCACCACTGTAGGGGTCTCATGTGCAGCAGGCCAAAAGGTATCACGTTGGACGCAGCTGCCATCAGCCCTAACAATGTCTGGAATTGTTTGACAGTGAGTGACTGGCCTTCTTTGACTCTCTCGACTGATGTGAGGATCGACTCGATCCGAGCAGGAGACAGACGTGCCTGCATCGTGGTCAAATCCCACACTACGCCTAGATAGGTGGTTCTCTGAACTGGAGAAAGTACACTCTTCTTGGCATTTAGTCTCAAACCCAGCTCCCCCATGTGTGCGAGAACGACATCTCGATGTCGAACCGCCATCTGCTCTGATTGAGCTAGGATCAACCAATCGTCGATATAATTTAGAATGCGGATGCCCTGCATACGGAGGGATACCAGAGCCGCATCTACACATTTCGTGAACGTGCGGGGTGAGAGTGCAAGGCCGAAGGGAAGTACTCGATATTGATAAGCTTTGCCCCCGAAAGCGAACCTCAGAAACTTCCTGTGTTGTGGAAGGATGGATATGTGGAAGTATGCGTCTTTGAGATCTATTGTGACAAACCAGTCCTCGGATCTGATTTGAGCTACAACCTGCTTGACAGTGAGCATTTTGAACTTCAGTGACATAACTGAGCAGTTCAGGTGACGTAAGTCTATGATCGGACGCAACCCCCCATCCTTCTTTGGAACTATGAAATACCGGCTGTAAAATCCGGATTCCCTGTCTAGAGGAGGGACCACCTCGATGGCCTCCTTCCTTAATAGGATATTCACTTCTTGTTCCATAACCAGAGCCTGCCGGGGGCCGACCACAGTCGGTGTAACCCCGTTGAACTTCGGTGGTGGATGACCGAACTGAATGCAATAGCCTTTTTCTATTGTACGCAGGACCCAATGAGATACATTTGGCAGTAGCTTCCACGCTGCTAAATAATCTACTAAGGCAATCAGTCTCTCAAGACTGACCTCTGGTGTAAGAGGCCACCGAAGGGGCGGCGAGCATCCCAGCTCCGCTGCGCTCACGGGCGGAAATAACTGGGAGTAGTGCTCGCTGGAGGCCGCTGCGCCCTGAAACTCTGGCAGGGTTGGCAGACCGACCTCCTGAGGGCACTGAGGTGGACCGCGCTCTACCCCAGTAGGGGCTACCCTCTGGACCCTGGCGTCAGGATCTTTTCGTCGAGGACTTCCGGGCCTCGATGACTGTTCTTAAATCTGGCCTTTTTACTTTGGAAGTCCCCGACTCAGGGCATCGCTGAGGCCCTCGGTCCTGTCGTGGGGGAACCCGAGCGGCGACACTCTGTTTTTGCGCTTCCCGGTATGAGGAGCTGGTATGTGGCGTGGTGATCTCCCAGATGCACCACGAGAGCGACGAGGGAGGAAATTCTGGAATGCCGCCGCGTGTTTGCGTGCCTCCTGGAACCTGTCGACGACAGTGTTGACTGTGTCGACTGTGTCGCCAAACAGGCCCGAGGCTTGAAGCGGGGCGTCCAGAAGGCAGACCCTGTCTCTTTCTTTTATCTCCGACAGGGTCAGCCACAAATGCCTCTCCGCGGCCACTAAGGCTGCCATAGACCGCCCTCATCGACATCTCCCAGCAGGTCGGCCTGATAAGCTTGTAGGACTGCCATAGTATGAAGGCAAGCCCCAGCCTGACCTGCTGCCACATAACCCTTGCCCACAAGCGATGATGTAACTCGCAGCGGCTTAGTGGGCAACCCCGGAGCCTTTAGGGACGATGCCGAGCCGGGTGACAGATAGCCCGCGAGCGTCTGTTCGACCCGTGGCATCGTTCTATAACCGTGCTCTCCCAGCCCCATCACGTTGCCATAGTATAGTGAATCGGGGCCAAAGAGGCGGGTAGAATATGGGTGCTTCCACGATCTCGATAACTCGTCATGGAGATCGGAAAAAAACGGTAGACTCCGGCGTGGAGGTGGTTGCCTCGGCCGCAGAAAGCGTTCATCTAGCTTGCTTTTCTGCGGCTCTGTATGTTTTTCTGCAGGCCATTCGATTTTTAATTTATCGCGAGGAACGCTGGTGAAGGCTCCCTCCTCAAAGAGAGCCCTCCGGGATCGAAGCGTCCGCATTGGCAATCGCTCGCAATGCGGACAGTCGACCCCCTCGAGAGCCGACTCAACATGCTTCGGTCCCAGGCAAGACACGCACAGACTGTGTGTATCCCCGCTCGTAATGTAGCGAGGGCAGGGAGGAACAAACAATCTGTAATGTGGCTTGGAATCGCCCTTTATATGTTTGGTCTTTTGCTTTGCTTTAGGCATATTGAGCTGTTTAGCGATGTTTTAATGGCTAGGGACAGACAACAATAAATAGGACCAACGGGACAGACTTTTGACATGCACACACAGAGCGCTTGCTGAAGCTGAAGCCAGCTGCACGGCACGTGCTTATATAGCTTCCTGGTCGCTACGTCACCCCGCTCCGTGACGCCACGCCCGTCCATTGGACAAGATTGCACACGATATTCAGAGTAGGTCTCGTCAGGGACTTTCCCCAAAGCGCTACGACGCAGCTCGAGTTCCTGAAAAGTAACTGGATAAGTGTTTATGTACTTACTGTAGATGTTTGGGGTGAATTTGGTTTTAGTTTTCTCCAAAACTATACAGTAGAAATATTTGAAACTTAATACAGTAATGGTCAGATTGACTGTAAACAGAAATAAACTGAAAGAGTGAGCAAACCTATAAAAGAAAGATTTTTATGAGTGCTTGAAAATGGCACATGATGTAAAGTGCTTCTGCACTTAGATGCTTGGGGTTGATTTTGGCTTCAGTTATCTCCAAAACTATACAGTAGAAATATTTGAAACTTAATACAGTAATGGTCAGATTGACTGTAAACAGAAATAAACTGAAAGAACGAGCAAACCTATAAAGCAAAGATTTTTATGAGTGCTTGAAAATGGCACATGATGCAAAGTGCTTATGCACTTAGATGCTTGGGGTTGATTTTGTCTTTAGTTTTCTCCAAAACTATACAGTGGAAATATTTGAAACTTGATACAGTAATGGTCAGATTGACTGTAAACAGAAATAAACTGAAAGAGTGAGCAAACCTATAAAGCAAAGATTTTTATGAGTGCTTAAACATGGGACATGATGTAAAGTGCTTATGCACTTAGATGCTTGAGGTTGATTTTGGCATTAGTTTTCTCCAAAACTATACAGTAGAAATATTTGAAACTTGATACAGTAATGGTCAGATTGACTGTTAACAGAAATAAACAGAAAGAACGAGCAAACCTATAAAGCAAAGGTTTTTATGAGTGCTTGAAAATGGGACATGATGTAAAGTGCTTATGCACTTCGATGCTTGGGGTTGATTTTGTCTTTAGTTTTCTCCAAAACTATACAGTAGAATTATTTAAAAATGAATACAGTAATGGTCAGATTGACTGTAAACAGAAATAAACTGAAAAAACAAGCAAACCTATAAAGCAAAGATTTTTATGAGTGCTTGAAATTGGGACGTGATGTTAAGTGCTTATGCACTTAGATGCTTGGGGTTGACTTTGGCTTTAGTTTTCTCCAAAACTATACAGTAGAAATATTTGAAACTTAATACAGTAATGGTCAGATTGTCTGTAAACAGAAATAAACTGAAAGAACGAGCAAACCTATAAAGCAAAGATTTTTATGAGTGGTTGAAAATGGCACATGATGTAAAGTGCTTATGCACTTAGATGCTTGGGGTTGATTTTGGCTTCAGTTTTCTCCAAAACTATACAGTAGAAATATTTGAAACGTAATACAGTAATGGACAGATTGACTGTAAACAGAAATAAACTGAAAGAACGAGCAAACCTATAAAGCAAAGATTTTTATGAGTGTTTGAAAATAGGAAATTATGTAAAGTGCGTATGCACTTAGATGCTTGGGGTTGACTTTGGCTTCAGTTTTCTCCAAAACTATACAGTAGAAATATTTGAAACTTAATACAGTAATGGTCAGATTGACTGTAAACAGAAATAAACTGAAAGAGTGAGCAAACCTATAAAGCAAAGATTTGTACGAGTGCTTGAAAATGGCACATGATGCAAAGTGCTTACGCACTTAGATGCTTGGGGTTGATTTTGGCTTCAGTTTTCTCCAAAACTATACAGTAGAAATATTTGAAACGTAATACAGTAATGGACAGATTGACTGTAAACAGAAATAAACTGAAAGAACGAGCAAACCTATAAAGCAAAGATTTTTATGAGTGTTTGAAAATAGGAAATTATGTAAAGTGCGTATGCACTTAGATGCTTGGGGTTGATTTTGGCTTCAGTTTTCTCCAAAACTATACAGTAGAAATATTTGAAACTTAATACAGTAATGGTCAGATTGACTGTAGACAGAAATAAACTGAAAGAGTGAGCAAACCTATAAAGCAAAGATTTGTACGAGTGCTTGAAAATGGCACATGATGCAAAGTGCTTACGCACTTAGATGCTTGGGGTTGATTTTGGCTTTAGTTTTCTCCAAAACTATACAGTAGAAATATTTGAAACCTGATACAGTAATGGTCAGATTGACTGTAAACAGAAATAAACAGAAAGAACGAGCAAACCTATAAAGCAAAGGTTTCTATGAGTGCTTGAAAATGGGACATGATGTAAAGTGCTTATGCACTTAGATGCTTAGGGTTGATTTTGTCTTTAGTTTTCTCCAAAACTATACAGTAGAATTATTTAAAAATGAATACAGTAATGGTCAGATTGACTGTAAACAGACATAAACTGAAAGAACGAGCAAACCTATAAAGCAAAGGTTTTTATGAGTTCTTGAAAATGGGACATGATGTAAAGTGCTTATGCACTTCGATGCTTGGGGTTGATTTTGTCTTTAGTTTTCTCCAAAACTATACAGTAGAATTATTTAAAAATGAATACAGTAATGGTCAGATTGACTGTAAACAGAAATAAACTGAAAGAGTGAGCAAACCTATAAAGCAAAGATTTTTATGAGTGCTTGAAAATGGCACATGATGTAAAGTGCTTATGCACTTAGATGCTTGGGGTTGATTTTGGCTTCAGTTTTCTCCAAAACTATACAGTAGAAATATTTGAAACGTAATACAGTAATGGACAGATTGACTGTAAACAGAAATAAACTGAAAGAACGAGCAAACCTATAAAGCAAAGATTTTTATGAGTGTTTGAAAATAGGAAGTTATGTAAAGTGCGTATGCACTTAGATGCTTGGGGTTGATTTTGGCTTCAGTTTTCTCCAAAACTATACAGTAGAAATATTTGAAACGTAATACAGTAATGGACAGATTGACTGTAAACAGAAATAAACTGAAAGAACGAGCAAACCTATAAAGCAAAGATTTTTATGAGTGTTTGAAAATAGGAAGTTATGTAAAGTGCGTATGCACTTAGATGCTTGGGGTTGATTTTGGCTTTAGTTTTCTCCAAAACTATACAGTAGAAATCTTTGAAATCTAATACAGTAATGGTCAGATTGACTGTAAACAGAAATAAACAGAAAGAACGAGCAAACCTATAAAGCAAAGATTTTTATGAGTGCTTGAAAATGGGACATGATGCAAAGTGCTTATGCACTTAGATGCTTGGGGTTGATTTTGGCTTCAGTTTTCTCCAAAACTATACAGTAGAAATATTTGGAACCTAATACAGTAATGGACAGATTGACTGTAAACAGAAATAAACTGAAAGAACGAGCAAACCTATAAAGCAAAGATTTTTATGAGTGTTTGAAAATAGGAAGTTATGTAAAGTGCGTATGCACTTACAGTATTGTTCAAAATAATAGCAGTACAATGTGACTAACCAGAATAATCAAGGTTTTTCGTATATTTTTTTATTGCTACGTGGCAAACAAGTTACCAGTAGGTTCAGTAGATTCTCAGAAAACAAATGAGACCCAGCATTCATGATATGCACGCTCTTAAGGCTGTGCAATTGGGCAATTAGTTGAATTAGTTGAAAGGGGTGTGTTCAAAAAAATAGCAGTGTGGCATTCAATCACTGAGGTCATCAATTTTGTGAAGAAACAGGTGTGAATCAGGTGGCCCCTATTTAAGGATGAAGCCAACACTTGTTGAACATGCATTTGAAAGCTGAGGAAAATGGGTCGTTCAAGACATTGGTCAGAAGAACAGCGTACTTTGATTAAAAAGTTGATTAGAGAGGGGAAAACCTATAAAGAGGTGCAAAAAATGATAGGCTGTTCAGCTAAAATGATCTCCAATGCCTTAAAATGGAGAGCAAAACCAGAGAGACGTGGAAGAAAACGGAAGACAACCATCAAAATGGATAGAAGAATAACCAGAATGGCAAAGGCTCAGCCAATGATCACCTCCAGGATGATCAAAGACAGTCTGGAGTTACCTGTAAGTACTGTGACAGTTAGAAGACGTCTGTGTGAAGCTAATCTATTTTCAAGAATCCCCCGCAAAGTCCCTCTGTTAAAAAAAAGGCATGTGCAGAAGAGGTTACAATTTGCCAAAGAACACATCAACTGGCCTAAAGAGAAATGGAGGAACATTTTGTGGACTGATGAGAGTAAAATTGTTCTTTTTGGGTCCAAGGGCCACAGGCAGTTTGTGAGACGACCCCCAAACTCTGAATTCAAGCCACAGTACACAGTGAAGACAGTGAAGCATGGAGGTGCAAGCATCATGATATGGGCATGTTTCTCCTACTATGGTGTTGGGCCTATTTATCGCATACCAGGGATCATGGATCAGTTTGCATATGTTAAAATACTTGAAGAGGTCATGTTGCCCTATGCTGAAGAGGACATGCCCTTGAAATGGTTGTTTCAACAAGACAATGACCCAAAACACACTAGTAAACGGGCAAAGTCTTGGTTCCAAACCAACAAAATTAATGTTATGGAGTGGCCAGCCCAATCTCCAGACCTTAATCCAATTGAGAACTTGTGGGGTGATATCAAAAATGCTGTTTCTGAAGCAAAACCAAGAAATGTGAATGAATTGTGGAATGTTGTTAAAGAATCATGGAGTGGAATAACAGCTGAGAGGTGCCACAAGTTGGTTGACTCCATGCCACACAGATGTCAAGCAGTTTTAAAAAACTGTGGTCATACAACTAAATATTAGTTTAGTGATTCACAGGATTGCTAAATCCCAGAAAAAAAAAAAAAATGTTTGTACAAAATAGTTTTGAGTTTGTACAGTCAAAGGTAGACACTGCTATTTTTTTGAACACACCCCTTTCAACTAATTGCCCAATTGCACAGCCTTAAGAGCGTGCATATCATGAATGCTGGGTCTTGTTTGTTTTCTGACAATCTACTGAACCTACTGGTAACTTGTTTGCCACGTAGCAATAAAAAATATACTAAAAACCTTGATTATTCTGGTTAGTCACATTGTACTGCTATTATTTTGAACAATACTGTAGATGCTTGGGGTTGATTTTGGCTTTAGTTTTCTCCAAAACTATACAGTAGAAATCTTTGAAATCTAATACAGTAATGGTCAGATTGACTGTAAACAGAAATAAACAGAAAGAACGAGCAAACCTATAAAGCAAAGATTTTTATGAGTGTTTGAAAATAGGAAATTATGTAAAGTGCGTATGCACTTAGATGCTTGGGGTTGACTTTGGCTTCAGTTTTCTCCAAAACTATACAGTAGAAATATTTGAAACTTAATACAGTAATGGTCAGATTGACTGTAGACAGAAATAAACTGAAAGAGTGAGCAAACCTATAAAGCAAAGATTTGTACGAGTGCTTGAAAATGGCACATGATGCAAAGTGCTTACGCACTTAGATGCTTGGGGTTGATTTTGGCTTTAGTTTTCTCCAAAACTATACAGTAGAAATATTTGAAACCTGATACAGTAATGGTCAGATTGAATGTAAACAGAAATAAACAGAAAGAACGAGCAAACCTATAAAGCAAAGGTTTTTATGAGTTCTTGAAAATGGGACATGATGTAAAGTGCTTATGCACTTCGATGCTTGGGGTTGATTTTGTCTTTAGTTTTCTCCAAAACTATA
>NC_068413.1:28431448-28696448 GCF_023724105.1 Carassius gibelio
GTGTTTATAACAGTAATCTTGGGGGGTGGACTCATTTAAAATAATGTAATCATCAGGTTTTAGCCAGGTTTCTGTCAAACAGAGCACATCTATATGATGATCAGTGATCATATTATTTACAAAAAGTGTTTTCGTAGAAATGGATCTGATATTCAATAAGCTAAGCTTTATTATTTATTTATCCATATTGCATTTGTTGTTTATTTGTTGAACCTCAATTAAATTGTTAACCTTAACTTGGTTTGGACAATTTTTTTTATTTTCTAGTTCGGGGAACAGACACAGTCTCTATAGTGATATCTAGGTGAAAGAGTCTCTATGTGCTGAGAATTAACTGACCTCTGTAAAGGGAGGCAGCTAGCAGACGGTCGTTTTAGCCAGTCTGTCTGCTTCCTGACCTGGGCCCCAGTTAGTCAAGTATAAACTCTAAGACTATTTGCCATATTTCTAGAGAGAAGAGTGGCGCCACCCCAGGAGGGATGAAGACCATCTCTTTTAAACAGGTCAGGTCTGCCCCAAAAGCTCGTCCAATTGTCTATGAAACCTATGTTATTCTGTGGGCACCACTTAGACATCCAGCCATTGAGTGATGACAATCTGCTATGCATCTTGTCACCACAGTAAGCAGGGAGGGGACCAGAGCATATTACAGTGTCTGACATCGTGTTTGCAAGTTCACACACCTCTTTAAAGTTATTTATAGTGATCTCCGACTGGCGAAGTCGAACATCATTAGCACCAGCATGAAAAACAATCTTACTGTATTTCCGTTTAACATTGAGCACTAATAGATTTTTGCAAATAAAACTGAAAATAATATTTATCTGATAATTTTTTACAGCAGTTTAATTTAGTGGAGGTTTCCATCCACGAACATCACAAAAAGGTAGTGAATTTGCCCAGAGTGTACCGTTGAGTTTTTTTTTTTTATTTCAAAAGCATTTTCCCAAAATATGAGTCAAAATAATATTTGTCACCAAAAATCATTCCATTCCATTCTCTTTCTCTCACACACACACAAGCACTATAATTTGCTGTTATACTCCATATAACTCCATATACAAGCCAGAAACTAAGCCTTTTTTTGCACAGGCCTATCTAAAGGGTTAATGGTCCCACCTCGTGATCAACTGTAAAAATAACTAATTTTACCTCTTCCCAAAAGGGAAAACCACAAACAATCAAGAATGCATGATTATATGGTGTCATGGCTTTGCAATTAAAACATTTCTTTATAATGGAAGTCAATGGGGCAAAAACAGCCACCAACAACAAATAAGGGAGAAAAAAATGTAAATCTAATGCTGCACAAAAACTAAAAATGCATCAAAGCCAATGTTGCTACTAATCTTTGGCATGCCCAATACCGTTATAAAAAGTAAAAAAAAAAATCCAGACACAATTACTTTTATATTGAAAATAAGTCATTTTGTGTGTTTTTCCCCCCAAATCAGTGACATTATTTATGAACATGGCAATTAAAGAGTTAAAATCTTGTATTAAAAAAACAAAACAAAAAAAAAACATTTGGTAGTTTTGATCAGGACTGAAGTTGATTAACAGATTTATGCCAAAAAAATTTGAAAAAAATGAATCTGACACATTTTTACAGCAGTTTAATTGAGTGGATGTTTTCATCCTGAACATAACGAAATGGTAGTGAATTTGAAAAATCCACAAAGATTAACAAACTAATCTGATAGTTTTTGACTTGTTTAGTTGTTTTAGATAAATAACCAGTAACTTAGTTTTCTTTTTATTTAATTTGCAACAAATTAAACACCTTTTTTACTCTTTTCCGAGTACAAACAAATCCAAAAAAAGTTCCAAACAGGTGTCCAAACAGCGCACTGGGGGTCAAGGCCAATAAACACTTTCTGAATTGTTTTAAAATTGTATTTAAGTTATTTTGGATAGCTTATGTTGAGGGCATAGATCAAGCCAAATAGAAGAGCAATAGCTGTAGGGAGGTCTTTAAACCTTATCAAGCACAACTTGCTCCTCTTGAACTACAGACAGGCACCTTACATAAGGGTTTAAATGTATGGTGGCAACATAATCTTCAATGACAGTTAAGATCCCCATCTTCATCCCTTTTGTGTGAGTATCTTCTGGGTCTGTGTCCTGCAGCAATAAACAAAAAACAAAAACAAAACAAAAGACAGAATGAAATTTTTTTTTTAATTGATTGAATTCTGCTAGACCACAAATTGTTTTTAATATTGTTTGGTCATTTTCCATTGTGTTTGCTTGGATATAACACTTTCTTTTATTTGTGCTGTCAGACTCATCACTGAGAATGATTCAGCAAATTTTTGCCAACACTTTGTCTTCTCTACACTCCAAAAAAAAAAAAAAAAACCTACTAACGCAGCGTGTTAACGCAGATAACGGCCCACCACTACGTTAACGTGAGACTCTTATCAGGAGATACAAAATATAGCCGTTAATCTATTCTCAAAGTTGGGTGATGACTTTCACCTTGATATTTTATATAACCGACTGGCTGAGGCCAGCCTAAAAAGCTGCTCAGGACAGTTGACGGGCCACTGCTGCGCATCGTCACGAAAGCTTATCTTTTTCACGTGTTTTTAAGCATTACCGCTTGTCGATTTAAACATTAAAGCATCCAAAAACAAGATTCGGAAAAGCTGAACAGAGTAGCTGGTTATTGCGCGCTGTGTTCGGTGCGCACGAGAAAGAGAGCCGCGTATCACGTACAGCGACATTGAACCGAGCTATCTTCTGCGAAGTTCTCCTCGAAGTCCCTCCTGCACCTGAACGAACAAATACAAATCGCAATTTTGAACAAACAAAAAGATGTGAAAAAGCGCAATTCAGTATTCGCGGTGTTCTGGTGTTCAGGACTCATGCAGAGAAAGGCGTCTCAAAACACTTGAACATCGAATTTGCTTATTTTTGCTCTTGTGACTACAAATACAAACAAAATATGTCAAAATATTCACCTTGGAAATTGTGCTCGAAAAAACTATCAGTTATTTCTTAAGTGAAAGTGGAAAAAAATGGGATGTGTATTATATTGGATGCGTTCATCGTCTCTCCGAATTTATCTTCTGTCTGCTGTAATGTTTATCCAAGAAAATGAAAATCACTCACTGCTCTTGACTGAATTACTTTTGTAGTTTTAACAGACAAACCAAAAATTATTCAGACACCAGATATATTTTTTAATATTTATAGAAAAACTGTAATAATGTGAGAAATGTTGAAGGTGTCTGAATAAATGTAGGTTTGATTGTACATTTCATTTTTACATTGAAGACTATCCAGTGCTATTTTACATTTAATTATTTGGTTTCTGTATCTTGACACCTACAAACTTGAAAAAAAAGAGTACACATTGTGTAAATAGCACAAATAAATAAAAATAAACGAACATACAAATTAAACAATTTCAAACAGGGCCCACTGGTACAACCTTCACCGGGTCCCCGCTGACCCCAGCTACGGCCCTGCTCACGCCTGTTTCACACATAGTGCGTATGCAGTCCGCTACACGGTACGTAAACGATCGCTGCACTGCTGCAGACACAACGCTCCTGGAACGCAACTGGAATCTGTTAACATGGGTGAGTAAAAAAATATGCAACGCATACGCACTGCAGTATGTGTGAAACAGGCATATGGTTGTTTGCAACTTGTGCAATGTGGAATTAGTTTACAGCTTTTTCAAGCACTTTGTGATGCATTTTGGAAACAGGAGATGAGCCCCTTTTCTAATGCCCCACCTAGCTTGATAAACCCCTTGTCAAAGACTTCCTGTTTGTCAATTTTATTTGGGTAACACATATTCTGAATGCCTTCAGCAGAATTTGAATCAGCCATTTTAAGATTAATTAGAGTAGATTAGATTAATTAAATCTATATTAATTTCAAAATCACAGTGAGAAGATTAATCTAGATTTTAAAAGAAATATCTATGCCCAACACTAATGTGTGTGTGTGTGTGTATATATATATATATATATATATATATATATATATATATATATATAATTATTATTATTATTATTATTATTTTACAGGTTTTACAAGTGTTTAACCACATCCATGCTCGGGTTTTAGTCTACTTTTTCACGTGGTAAGTTGTATGAAGTAATGTTCTTAGAAAATGTGCTTATTATTACTGTAATAAAGAAAAGTTTAAAGTGTTTCATTAGTGTGTGCTTGGACATATTTATGTTTTGATAGCAAATTTAAAATGCAGAATGTAATTTAGTCATTTCTTACAATTCATAGTTGTTTTACTAGATAGCCATTTAATTATATATATATATATATATATATATATATATATATATATATATATATATATATATATATATATATATATATATATATATTTTACAGGTTTTACAAGAGTTTAATTAACCGCATCACATGGTTGGGTTTTAGTCTACTTTTTCATGTGATGAAAAATATATAAATGTAATATATAAATATATAAATGAGGTTTATTTTTGTGTGCCAAAAATGTAAATTCTGTCATTAATTACTCACCCTCATGACATTCCACACAAAGATTTCTGTCCTTTTATAAACAGTGACACAACTGAGACTTTGATGCATTAATAAGTTCGATGTTTGATGAACAGATTTAATTTAAGCTTCTACTCACGTATAAACATTGATCAGCGAACATTAATGGAAAGTCAACCAAACCTGCGTGATGCCCAAAAACGGAAGCTCACACAAAAATTAAACTCATTGGTTCACACAGGCTTGAGCTTCCGTTTACCACAACTGATGTGTGAGTTGATACATTTTTATATGTGAATAAAAACCTAAATAAAATCTGTTCATAATATAAAGTCTTTTCAGAAAAAAATTTACTAAACCACTCAATTCATATGGATTAGTTTTATGATCTCTTTATGAACTTTTTGAAGCATCAAATGTGTCAGTTGCATAGCTGTTTATGGAGGCACAGAAAGCTTTCAGAATTCATCAAAAAGATCTTTATTTGTGATCCAAAGATGAACGAAAATCTTACAGAGTGACATGTGGGTGAGTAATTAAAGACAATATTTATCATTGGGTGAACATTCTTACAGATTTGATGTACTGTTATACTTGGTTATCGATATGCTATGGTCAAATAATCAATGTTTTTGTGCCTTTTTTTTACAGAATAATATCATAGACATGCAAAGAGAATGCATCCTCAAAGCAATGTGTATAATTAAATGAAGACCATTTACAGCTGTTCAAGGAGTACAATGTAAGCAAATGCTATTCTCTTCTTCACTTTCATATGTTTAAGTTATGTTTTATACGTTTGTTACAGGTTTCATGTTTACTAGGGATGTAATGGTTCTCTGTAAAAAATCAAACTGTACGTACTCCACTTACGGTTCAGCACACACTTGCACCACGGTCCACCTCGAATGACGACACATCTGTTGACTAATATGGTTTGTTTAAAATAGTGGAAAACGTACTCGGTTACTAACGTAACCTCGGTTCCCTGAAATACGGGAACGAGTACTGCGTCGAAGACGCATATGGGAAAAACCCCCTTTTTCTCCTGAACTGAAGCCTTATTCAATCACGCAGTGAAACTGCACAGCCATTGGATCGTGCAGTGCTATTAAAACAAACCAATGGCTTGGCAGCGGTGCTGCACGAACCTATGGCAGCGAAGCCCGCCAAAGCCCGCCAATATGGGCGGGGAATCTGGCTATATATTGGCCGCTTCGCCACAGGAATTCAGGTTACTTCGACTGAAGCGACGACTGAGTTGTGCAGCCTTTTTAGCATGGCAAGGAACGCAGTACTCGTTCCCGTATTTCAGGGAACCGAGGTTACGTTAGTAACCGAGTACGTTCCCTTTCAATACTTCACTCGTACTGCGTCGAAGACGCATATGGGAACCCAGTTCAATCACGCCATGCTAAGAAGGGAGGACGACCAACGCAATCAAACTTGATTTGTTAAACCAAGATATGATAATAGCAACTAGGGGCAGAATAAGCTCAATGAGGTTACGTCTGGCCTAGCCTGATCATCCCGTGTTCGTATCGCCTCAGTAGCCAAGGGACCGAGTGCATACGAGTAGAGTTTGAGCCTTGGGCAAGAATGGCCAAGAGCATGCAAATGAGGAACAAGAAGGTGACCTTCACACAGAAAGTACCCTAGCATGAAGCGCTGGGACGTCTAGATTGTAAAATCTAGCAAATGTGGACGGCGAGCTCCAGCCAGCCGCCTCACAAATTTCTGCGATAGTCACACCATTAGACCATGCCCAAGACGAAGACACTGCTCTCGTCGAATGGGCTCTTACTCCAATTGGGCTTTGCAGGCCCAAAGAAGAGTAGGCTAGCTGGATTGCATCCACAATCCACCTTGAAAGTCTTTGCTTAGAGACCGGTAACCCTCTGGTGCGGTTTCCAAAGCATATGAAGAGCTGTTCTGATCGTCTTATTGGTGCAGAACGCTCTATGTAGACTTTTAGAGCCCTAACTGGGCAAAGTAGATTCAGCCCTGGATCCTCCTCTGTGTTTTGTAACGCAGAGAGGGTGACCACTTGTGCTCTAAAAGGTGTGGAGAGCACCTTTGGCACATAGCCATGCCTCGGTTTCAGGACGACCCTCGAGTCGTTAGGCCCGAATTCTAGGCAATTAGGGCTCATCGAAAGTGCTTGCAAATCACCCACACGCTTAACAGACGCTAGTGCCAATAGCAGAGCGGTCTTTAGCGACAGGGCTTTAAGGCCTATGGACTGTAGCGGTTCAAAGGGGGCCCCCTTCAGGGCTCTCAGCACCGTGGGCAGGTCCCAAGAAGGGACGGTGGGAGGGCAAGGCGGATGAAGCCGTCTGGCACCTCTCATAAATCGGACGACTAAGTCGTTTCTGCCCACCGACTGGCCTGCTATAAGGGCGTGTGATGCCGCTATAGTTGCTACATAGACCTTGAGCGTGGAGGGGGATCGTCCCTTCTCCAAGAGCTCTTGCAAAAATGACAGTATCACTGATACGTCACAAGAGGTCGGGCTCTCACCATGGTCTGAACACCATGTGGAGAACACAGACCATTTGGAGGCATAGAGGCGTCGTGTAGACGGAGCTCTAGCCTGTGAAATTGTGTCTAGCACACGCTCAGGGAGTCCCGCGGGCTCCCGTCGAGCGACCAAATGTGCAGAGACCACTTCAAGCAGAACCCTGCATCTCTGGTCCCTGAACCGCCTGATTACCTGGGGAATCAGAGGGACCGGAGGAAAAGCATAAAGAAGACGGTTGGGCCAGTCCTGGGACAACGCGTCCTTGATCTTGGAAAAATATATTGGGCAATGAGAGTTGTCTTTTGAGGCAAAGAGGTCTATTTCCGCTCTGCCAAAGACCTCCCATATCTTCTGAACCGTCTGCGGGTGGAGTCTCCACTCTTCTGAGGAGACTCCGCTTCCCTTGTTCAGCTTGCCCGGAAGATGCACTGCTCTCAGGGACCCCAAATTGCTTTGGGTCCATTCCAGCAGTCGCGACGTCAGTCTGAAGAGACGCGTCGACGACAGCCCACCTTGGTGATTTATATAAGAGACCACCGTCATGCTGTCCGATCTGACCAGCACGTGGTGGCTCTTTAGGTCTGACAGGAAGCTCTGGCAGGCTCGTTGAACTGCAATCATCTCGAGGCAGTTGATGTGAAGCCTGCTCTCCTCTTTCGACCATTGGCCGAAAGCGGGTTTCCCTTCGCACAGCGCGCCCCAACCCTTGTTGGACGCGTCTGTGGAGATCACTTTCCTTCTGCAAACCATACCAAGTGGAGCACCCCGTTCCATCCATTGCATGTCCCTCCAAGGGGTCAGGGCCGAAATACAGTCCTGACTCACCTTGATATTCAAGCGTCCGTGACGCCATGCATGAGGTGGAACACGTGGTTTCAGCCAATATTGGAGGGGGCGCATACGAAGCAGCCCGAGCTCCAGCACCGGCGATGCCGCCGCCATAAGACCCAGCAGCTTCTGGAATGTCTTTAGGGGTCGAGAAGCACCTATTTTGAAAGAGGCCGCAAGTCGCTGTAGAGCCGCAGCGCGCTCCTTCACCATTGTTGCCCTCATTGTCACTGAGTCTAACACTGTTCCCAGAAACGATATCCGCCGGCTGGGGGACAGTGAGCTCTTGACAAAGTTCACCCTGAGCCCCAGGCATTCCAGATGGCTGAGGAGCACAGTTCTGTAACCCAATGCCTCCCCCTCTGACTGAGCTAGAACTAGCCAGTCGTCGAGGTAATTGAGAATGCGGATGCCCTTCTGCCTGAGAGGGGAGAGAGCCGCATCCATGCACTTTGTGAACGTGCGAGGCGCCAGAGACAGCCCAAAGGGGAGGACCTTGTATTGGTAAGCCACGCCCTCAAAGGCAAATCTCAAGAACGGCCTGTGACGGGGGGCTATCTGGATGTGAAAGTAAGCGTCTTTCAGATCCAGCGAAAAGAACCAATCCCCTGAGCGTATTTGCGAGAGGATTTGTTTCAATGTGATCATTCTGAAGCGCCGTCTCATGAGGGCACGGTTCAGATGTCTTAAATCGAGGATGGGGCGCAGCCCACCATCCTTCTTGGGAACCAGGAAGTAACGGCTGTAAAACCCTGAGTCGCGGTGTGCTGGGGGAACGATTTCTATAGCTCCCTTCACCAGCAGATTTTTCACTTCGGCACGAAGAACGTGAGCGTTCTCGTTGTGCACTGAAGTGGTGACCGCCCCGCGAAAGCGTGGTGGCCGTCGTGCGAACTGAAGGGAATAGCCGTGTTTTATTACTCCCATGACCCAATCTGATACCCCGGGAATGGCTTGCCATTGTGAGGCCCGGATGGACAGAGGTTGTATTAACTCGAGTGATTGACCACCGTGGGGGGACATAGCACTCGTGAGTGTTGTGTGAGGAGAACTGCTCTTTTTGTGAAGGAGTGTGTTTTTTATTTTTTGCACTATAACAGCGCTTTTGCTGTCTGGGCGCTAACAAGGGCCCATTGTTTGCAGCAGGAACAACTTCGTCGACATCTGGAGATGGACGGCAGAACACACGGGGCAGTTTGGGGGGTGGTCCGGCTGTGGCGAGACTTAGCCCCCTCCTCTTTCTTTCCTGTCGATCAGGATGACGGCGGCGGCGCAGGGTCCAGCACTATCTTGGGCCGGGGTCCCATGCGCTTGGGATACTGATACCGTCTGGTGGCCGAGCGAGAACGGTGTCGAGGCTCGGGTTTCACCGGCTGGGCTGCGGTGGTAGCAGCTGGCGCTTGCTTAGGAGGCTGACGAATCGGCACCTGTCTGGGGCGACTGGCAGCAGATGAAGCGCGCTTCGGCAGGAAGTGTCGCATTGCCTGGGACGACTTCTGCGCCTCTGTGAAACGCTCGGCGAATCCCTCTATCGCCGGGCCAAAGAGGCCGCTGGGGGAGATCGGTGCGTCTAGGAACTGGGCTCTGTCAGCATCCTTGATCTCCGTAAGGTTGAGCCATAAGTGGCGCTCCAAGACGACCAGGTTAGCCATCGAGCGCCCAATGGCCTGGGCGGTGCTCTTGGTAGCACGCAGCGCCAAGTCTGTTGCACTTCTCAGCTCCCTGAGTGTGGCGACATCTGGGCCAGACTCGTCGGTGGCGGCGAGAAGTTTGGCCTGGAAGACTTGAAGCACCGCCATAGAGTGGAGCGCCGCGGCTGCTTGCCCTGCCGATGAGTAGGCACGCCCGGCGAGCGCCGACGTCGTACGGCAGGGTTTGGACGGATGGTTGGCCTTGGCTTTCCATCCAATAGCTGCTGGCGGGCAGAGATGCACGGCCACAGACTCGTCCAGCGGCGGCAGCCGTTCGTATCCTCTTTCATCAGCGCCGTCAATTGAGGTGAGGGCGGATGAAGATGAAGTACGCAGGCGCGCTGAGTAGGGGGCGCGCCACGATTTAGTGAGCTCGTCGTGGACCTCCGGGAAGAACGGAGCAGTTCGCTGACGAGGGGCTTGCTGGCGCCCCGGCAGAAACCATTCATCCAGACGGCTACGGGCTGGTTCCTCTGGAGGAGACCAATCCAGACCCAGCTCATCCACTGCCCTGGAGAGAACGCGGATAAGCTCGGCGTCCATCCCGAGTTTCGAGCGGTTTGGTTCAGATGACATCGAGGGGGCGGGGTCCGGCGAGCCCGACAGCTCCTCAGCATCTGAAGCGGCTAGAGACATGCTGTCCTCTAGCAGTTCCTCCTCAGTCCCTCCAAACAAAACCAGATCACTCGCGGCAGCAGAGGGACACTGGTCTGTCTGTACAAAGAGGACTGGGGAATCCCCTCTGGGCGGAGAAAACGAGGCACGCGGGGGCTGAGCCGGCGTGAGCTCGCTTTCATCCTGCTGCTTTAATCCTCTGCCCCGCCTTTTCTTCCTCGCCGGCTCGCGGGAGGAAGAAAAAGGGAGGGCGCGAGGAGCGAGATCGCTCTCTGAAAAGAAAGCGATTCGCGAGCGCAGAGAGGCGATATTCATGTTCTCGCAATGAGAACATGAATTCCCCGCGAGTGCTGTGTCAGCGTGGGGTTTCCCCAAGCACGCGACACACTCGCTGTGCCCGTCATCAGCGTGCAGAGGGGCTCTGCACGAGCTGCAATGACGAGACGGCATTTGCAACAACGCCGTAGAAAAAGGCTCTTTTAGAGAAATTTGCTCTTTCAATATATCTCACCGGATGGCCGCAGGGAAGCGATGAATCTGCGGTGGGGACCGGCAGTCGCGTTCCAGTGCGAGGCGTGTCAACGGCGAGCAGTTCAGCGGAGATCAGCGAAGCGATGTGACGTCGTCGCTGAAGGAGAAATAATCTGAATTCCTGTGGCGAAGCGGCCAATATATAGCCAGATTCCCCGCCCATATTGGCGGGCTTTGGCGGGCTTCGCTGCCATAGGTTCGTGCAGCACCGCTGCCAAGCCATTGGTTTGTTTTAATAGCACTGCACGATCCAATGGCTGTGCAGTTTCACTGCGTGATTGAATAAGGCTTCAGTTCAGGAGAAAAAGGGGGTTTTTCCCATATGCGTCTTCGACGCAGTACGAGTGAAGTATTGAAAGGGAACTGACAGAGTTCATATAAATGTTTGTTTCAGTCACACTGAAACATGCATTTAATGAGTGCATTCTGGCTTTCCAAAACGTTATAACAACGATAATCAAAAAGCGTGGACAAAACAGTCACTCTTTGTAAACTTTGTTCAATGTGAGTGCCAAATGCTGCTCTAATGTCCATTCATGTACGCAGATGCTATCTTTGTTTAAACTAAACTCTAACTTAAACATTCAGGAGCAAGACGCAAAAGAGGACAGTGAGAAGATTTTTGTGTGAACTCATCCATAGCACACACACACACACCATTTTTTCCTTTTTAGGTTCATAAGGTCACACACGGGCTGTACAGGGAGGGGAGGGGAGGTCCAAACAGATTGCTCTTTTTTCTTGAGCTTCAGCAGCCAAATTTATTCAAAAATTGTCAACATTCCTATCTTGGTGAGTATCCTAGCAAACATAGTCTGTTATGTCTTAAGTGAACGTATATTAGTTGAGAAAGATATTTCATGTGTAACAGTATGTACTGGATCGTGAAAAAAAAAAAAAAAAAAAAAAAACTGTTCCTGCTGCCTGCATTTTTAAATCAAACAATAAATGACAAAGAAATCAGTCATTGCTCTTGACTGAATAGCTTTTGTAACATTAATATTTAACTTTTGACTATTCAGTGAAGATAATATGCACTGTTATTTTATATTTGATTACTTTATCCATTTTCTGTACCTAAAAAAACTACTGTTAGATACCTGAAAAACACTGAAATGCACTGTTTATTTTATTTGAATCTTTGCTCTATTGTATTTATTTGAAATGTTGATTGTAGTTTGATTATTTGTTCTTATTTTCTTAATTTTTATTTGACAGTAGTCCTATTTTCCATGAACATAGCACATACTGAACCAAAACCGTGACCCTAAAACTGTGATACGAATTAAACTGTGAGCATTGTGAACAGTTGCACCTACTGTCATTATTAAAGATAGTTGTTCTACAAATGAAACACATTTTAATTGTTTTGCACAGGATTGTGACTGAGTGAATGCCAAATAAGCCATAGAGCAGATGGTAATAGGGATCTACATCGTCTGATGCGAACGACAACAATCAAGTGATAAGCCTGTGTATGTTGGAACCTTGATTGAAGGGACTGAGGTTCTCTGCTCTTTGAAGAACGTAGCTGTAGCAGTGGCCATGCTGTTTGGACTTACTTATGCCTTGAACCTCAGCTACTAATGAGAATTCAAAGCTACATTTGAGGTCGTCCAGAAAGTGTTTTTAACTTGGATGGACAAAAACTTTCACCAAAGGTACAAGCCCTCAAGAACAAGATGATAGAGAAAGTTACCTTACTTTTTGTTAATCCACATTTTTTGGATGTTAGTTAATTTTTTATTTTCTAAAGCATTCGTCAAATTGGATTGAACTTTAAAAACTACAGCTGTAGTTGGATGTAATTGATCCTGGAAACAATGGATTTTTGTTCCATCTTGTTTGAAGATGTTTCGAATTTGTATTTCAACATTGTTTCTTTTGTTGATTGGTTCTCAAATGTTTTTTGTCTTTGGCAATGGTATTGATTAACGGATTTTTTGCATATTATTTGCTGATTAAAAAAAGAAAAAGAAAATAAAAGCACAACCAATGCGAAAACTTCATAATGTAAGTGAACTCTGCTCTCTGCTGCCTGTCTCAGGTGAGTGGGGTGTCAATCCGTGTTTATAAATTCCCAATTCAAAGCATTTATTCAACAAAAGGTGATATATTTAAGTATTTGTGATAACATAATATTCATTTCATAAAGGCTGTAGGGCTGTGGAAAACATAGATGTACATTTTTGCTGCTCTAGTTCTTAACTCCCAAGCTGCAGTCTTGAAGTATACCATTTTCAAGAGCAGTGAGCACACCTAGCAAACTTTCTAAAATCTTACTGAAACAAACAGTGGATGGGTCTCTGTCTCGGGGGTGAAAGAGGGAGACATAAGGATAACACAGATATATAGTTTATGTATGACCTGGAATGATTTATTCAGCAATCGGCGCTAAAATGTCACATGTATGGAACATCATAGTGTACAGAGCATGGTTAGTCTACGTTACCAGTTAACAGTTTACCAAGATATCTGTCGGGTCTCGGGGCTAATCACCTGCCTTTTTTGGTGTGTGTGTTTATCACTTGTCAGCTCACCGTGTCTACCTGTTTGAGTTTTCCCCGCCCTCCTTGTTTCTGTGTTGTGAACCTTAATTGCTCGCCACCTGTTTTCTATGTTCTTCTAATTTTACACCTTTATCATTCCCTGTGTTTCTCTGCCTATTGTCAGACTGTTGTTAATCGTTTCAATAGCTCGGATCTTCTAGCTGTTCTTAGCACTCACCTTTGTCGTGTCTTGTCCTCAGGCTCCAGTGTGTTTAGCTGATTTCTCTGCCCCCTGTTCTTACAAAGCGCAGAGCTCTTGGAAGATTCCTGTCCTCATCACTCCGGTCTCAGCGGTCATACGAATTGCCGTGGAGTGTTACTCATCGGCCGTGTTTCAGATGCTTCGACTATTCATCCAGTCACTACGAGTAATCCAGTGAACGTGACTCATCTGCTCTGACTCCTCTGCTTTAAATAAAGCCTTGTGTAAACCCGCATTTGAATCCTGCCCATTTCTCCTGACATAACAGTCTGACCAGATCATGGATTCAGCGGGATCTGATCCACTCCGCTCGGCTCTCGTTCAGCAGGGAGTTTTGTTGGGACAGCATGCCACCCAGCTCGGCACCACCGCGCAGAAAGTGGACACTCTCACTGCCCGGGTCTCCGAGCTCCTCGCACGGGTGGACGGTCTTCGGCGAGAGGCAACAAGCGGATCCGTTCTTCACACCGGTATGTTCCACAAGCCCGAACCTCATGCCAACAATCCGCCGGTCTATGATGGCGATCCTAACGCCTGTCAAGCGTTCCTCTCCCAATGCTCGCTGGTGTTCGTTCTGCAGCCCCGGCGTTTCGCAAATGAAGAGGCCAAAGTTGCGTACGTACTTACACTTCTTTTGGGCCGTGCCCGCGAATGGGGGATTGCCGTATGGAGATTGCGGGCTTCCTGTTGTGCAACCTTCGCGGATTTCAGTCATGAGATGGCAAAATTATTTGATCGCTCAGCTCAGGGAGACGAGGCGGCGGCCCAGTTATCGCGTCTGACTCAGGGGAGGAGCTCTGTCACGGACTACGCCATCCAGTTCCAGACTTTAGCGGCGGCCTGTGGCTGGAATGAGAGCGCGCCCGCTTTCTTGAGGGGTTGGATTTCGCCATTTCAGACGAACTCGCGGCCATAGAGCTCCCGCGGGAATTGGATAATCTCATTAATCTCGCGCTCCGTATTGAGGGCCGTCTCAGCCGCCGCCGCAAGCAACGGCAAACTCCCGCCCCGTGGCGCCACCTAGAGTCCTCTTCAGCCAGTACAGCCGGCCGACAGCCCTCGGAGGAGGAGCCCATGCAGTTGGGTCGTTTACGGCTTACACCACAACAGAAGCAGGAGCGTCTGTCGTCGGGGGCGTGTCTATACTGCGGCGGGGGAGGTCACTTCGCTCTTCACTGTTCGTTAAAGGGCCAGGGGCCACCAGTGAGGCGGAGCGTCCTGGTGGGCACGGTTCTTAGTTCAAGCTCTCCTGCAGCACGGACTCAGCTGCCGTTCCAACTCTCCGTCCAGAGTCAATCTCACGCTGGACTCGCCCTTGTGGATTCAGGGGCTGAGGGGAACTTCCTCGATGCTGCTTCTGCCCAACGATGGAGAATACCACTTATCCCCTTAGTTAGTCCCGTATCAGCATGGTCATTAGCTGGCCGTCCCCTTACCACCATCACTCACATCACCCCCAAGTTAAACCTTCATATTGCTGATAGCCATAGCGAGCTGATTGAGTTGTTTATTATTGATTCCCCTAAGGTCCCTTTAATTCTGGGACACCCATGGCTGCACAAACACAATCCTCACATTGACTGGGTCAACAATTCCGTATTAGCCTGGAGTCAGTCTTGTCACGTGTCATGTTTGAGTGCTGTTTTTCCTCCTGTCTCTGTGTCTTTTCTTCCTCAGGAGGATCCCTCTGACCTGTCCGGTGTTCCTGCGGAGTACCATGATCTTCGGGCGGTCTTCAGTAAGGCCCGGGCCACCTCGCTACCCCCGCATCGCCCCTACCACTGTGCCATTGATCTTCTCCCGGGCTCTTCTCCGCCTAAGGGTCGTTTATATTCCCTTTCGGGTCCTGAAAGAGAGGCCATGGACAAATATATACGTGAGTCACTTCAAGCTGGGCTCATCCGCCATTCCTCCTCTCCCGCTGGTGCAGGTTTCTTCTTTGTTCAGAAGAAGGACAGCTCCCTGCGCCCCTGTATTGATTACAGAGGTTTGAATGACATTACTATTAAGAACAGGTACCCCCTACCTTTAATGTCTTCTGCTTTTGAGTTATTACAGGGAGCTCGCGTCTTCACCAAGTTAGACCTGCACAACGCCTACCACTTGGTGCGCATTCGGGAGGGGGATGAGTGGAAGACGGCGTTTAACACTCCTTCGGGACACTACAAGTACTTGGTTCTTCCGTTTGGTCTTACCAATGCTCCAGCCGTTTTCCAGGGACTCGTCAACAGCGTGTTGGGTGACATGATCAATCAATTTGTCTTCGTGTATTTGGATGATATCTTGATTTTCTCCCCTTCTCTCCAATTACACACCCAGCATGTCAGACGGGTTCTCCAGCGGTTACTAGAAAATCAGTTGTTTGTCAAGGCGGAGAAGTGCGAATTCCACGCTGAGTCAGTTACGTTCCTTGGCCACATTATTTCAACGGAGGGGATCAAGCCAGATCCCGCTAAGATTGAAGCTGTCGCCCAGTGGCCGGTCCCTGACTCCCGGAAGGCTCTGCAGCGATTCCTGGGTTTTGCCAACTTCTACCGGCGATTCATCAGAAATTTTGGTCAGATCGCTGCACCGCTCACAGCCTTAACCTCCACCAAGGTGTCCTTCAGATGGAACCGGGAGGCGCAGGTAGCCTTTGACATTTTAAAGTCCCGTTTTATCTCTGTACCTGTTCTGTTGGTTCCAGATCCTGAGGCCCAGTTCATTGTTGAGGTTGATGCTTCGGACGTCGGGGTTGGCGCAGTTCTATCTCAGCGTTCCCTCCACGATGGGAAGCTCCACCCTTGTGCATTCTTCTCTCGTCGTCTCAGCCCTGCAGAACATAACTACGACATCGGCAATAGAGAACTGTTGGCGGTACGATTGGCCTTGGGTGAGTGGCGTCACTGGTTGGAGGGGTCAGTGCAGCCCTTCTTGGTCTGGACGGATCACAAGAACCTGGAATACGTCCGTTCGGCCAAGAGGCTGAGCTCGCGCCAGGCCCGTTGGGCGCTCTTCTTTGCCAGGTTCAACTTCACCCTCTCGTACCGGCCGGGCTCTAAGAACACCAAACCTGATGCCCTCTCTCGTCTGTTCGGTGCTCCAGGGGGGGAGGTTGCGGCCGAGGCCATCCTTCCTGAGGGGGTGGTGGTCGGGGCTCTTTCATGGGGTATCGAGCAGCGAGTTGAGGAGGCCGGTCGAGGGGTGCAGGTGCCAGGAGAGTGCCCGGCGGGCAGGTTGTCGGTGCCGGCTGCGCTGCGCTCTGAGGTCCTTGAGTGGGGTCACTCATCCAGGTTAGTCTGCCATCCAGGTATTCGGAGAACATTGTCTGCCATCCGACAGCGTTTCTGGTGGCCTACTATGGCCGCCGATGTTAGACAGTTTGTGTTGGCCTGCCCCACATGTGCCCAAAGTAAGCCGGTCAATCGTCCTCCTGATGGTCTGCTAACCCCTCTCCCTATCCCTTCCCGTCCTTGGTCACACATTGCCCTTGATTTCATCTCTGGGCTTCCTCCATCGAAGGGTAACACTGTGGTTCTCACGGTCGTGGATCGCTTTTCCAAAGCTGTTCATTTTATCCCCCTGCCCAAGCTGCCCTCCGCCCGGGAGACCGCCCAACTGGTGGTGGACCACGTCTTCCGTCTCCATGGGTTTCCGGTGGATGTGGTTTCTGATAGGGGTCCCCAGTTCGTCTCCCGGTTCTGGAGGGAATTTTGTAGACAGATTGGGGCCTCCGCAAGTCTGTCTTCAGGGTTTCATCCCCAGAATGCTCCGCTGTCTAGCATCCAACAATCCGAGTTCCTGGTGCCAGCAGCTCTCATGGGCAGAATACGCTCATAACACACTTCCGGTGGCAGCGTCAGGTATGTCCCCTTTTGAGTGTTCTGTTGGTTATAACCCACCTTTGTTCCCGTCACAGGAACCCGACGCAGCGGTTCCATCCGCCCTGGCTTTCGTCCAGCGCTGCCGTCGCACCTGGGAGAAAGCCAGGAGGATTCTGATCCAAACCTCTGGCCGAACCAAGACCGCAGCTGATCGTCGCCGATCCTCTCCTCCTGCCTATGTGTGTGGTCAGCGGGTTTGGCTTTCTACCAAGGATCTGCCTCTCCGGGCGCCTTCTCGTAAGCTGGCACCCAGATTCATTGGGCCATTCCGCATCACCAAGGTGGTTAGTCCGGTGGCGATCAGGCTCAAGCTCCCTCCAACTTTTGGTCGGGTTCACCCGGTGTTTCATGTTTCCAGGGTCAAGCCGGTGTTCTCTTCACCCCTTAATCCTGCTTGTAGTCGGCCCACCCCCCCGCCCCCTCGTCTTGTGGATGGATCTCCCACCTATACGGTTAAGAGATTACTCGATGAGCGGCACCGCGGCAGGGGGTTTCAGTATCTTGTGGACTGGGAGGGGTATGGTCCAGAGGAGAGGTGCTGGGTGCCGTCCCGGGACATTCTGGACCGCTCGTTGATTGAGGACTTCCGGCGACATCGAGGTAGGGCCCTTCCTAGAGCGTCAGGTGACGCTCCTGGGAGGGGGGGTACTGTCGGGTCTCGGGGCTAATCACCTGCCTTTTTTGGTGTGTGTGTTTATCACTTGTCAGCTCACCGTGTCTACCTGTTTGAGTTTTCCCCGCCCTCCTTGTTTCTGTGTTGTGAACCTTAATTGCTCGCCACCTGTTTTCTATGTTCTTCTAATTTTACACCTTTATCATTCCCTGTGTTTCTCTGCCTATTGTCAGACTGTTGTTACTCGTTTCAATAGCTCGGATCTTCTAGCTGTTCTTAGCACTCACCTTTGTCGTGTCTTGTCCTCAGGCTCCAGTGTGTTTAGCTGATTTCTCTGCCCCCTGTTCTTACAAAGCGCAGAGCTCTTGGAAGATTCCTGTCCTCATCACTCCGGACTCAGCGGTCATACGAATTGCCGTGGAGTGTTACTCATCGGCCGTGTTTCAGATGCTTCGACTATTCATCCAGTCACTACGAGTAATCCAGTGAACGTGACTCATCTGCTCTGACTCCTCTGCTTTAAATAAAGCCTTGTGTAAACCCGCATTTGAATCCTGCCCATTTCTCCTGACAGATATCTAGACTAATTTTACAACATAAACCCACTGAAATATATCCATTACAACACTTAACACTTAACATTGGGGTAAATAGCTATAACTATACATAGCTTATTTAAAATGTTTCTGTAAATTCTTTCTTACTTTCTTGTGATATAAATCTCCCTGGATGCTGTGACCAGGTGCTGACTGAAGGCCACTGAAACAGGAACAAATAGCTCAAAACCAGAATGGTTTTAAATGCGCAAATTCAAACTACAGCTGCAGGGGAGAAGTAAGAACAGAGAGTTGGTTCAAAAAAGATTTGATTAACGGGTGCCAAGAATTGCAAGTTTCATGTGAATCAGCTTTAAATGTGAGGCTTGGAATGTCAATGTGTGATAAATTACTGATTATTACCTCTTATCAAACTACAACAAACCCTTTACTTGCTCTCTTAATTACATAATTAACCATGCTGGGCTACAAATTAAAAAATTAACTAAAAAAAAAAAAAAAAAAAAAAAAAAAACATGATTATTGTACTTCACCATGGTAAGCATAAATTAACCATGGAACACTAACCATAGCTTAATATGTTAGACTATTTGTGTAGAAAACTTGAAGAGCCATCACAAAGTACAAGACACCATACCCCTGCACAGAGGTGAATCAACAACTTGCTAATGACCAGAATTAATTTTATTGTAGATTTGAAACCCCCACACCCGTTCTGACCATCTTTCTACACAACCGTTAACATCTCCTGCAATCCCCCTCTCCCCACCTGCATTTCAAATCAGTGAGGGTGATGTGCACTAGGTCTTCAGAAAGAACATCTTTTCACAGATGTTCAACAGATCTCTGGAGTTGTGTGAAGTCCCTTCCTGCTTCAAACGCACCACCATCATCCGAGTTCCAAAGAAACCCAAGATAACAGGACTTAAAGACTACAGACTTGTGGCTCTAACATCTGTATAATGAAGTTGTTTGAAAAACTTGTTTTGGCTTATCTGAAGGACATCACTGGACCCTCTGAAGTTTGCTTACCAAGCAAACAGGTCTGTGGATGATGGAGTAAACATGGGACTGCTCTTCTCCCTGTACACCAATGACTGCACCTCGAAAGATCCCTTTGTCAAGCTCCTGAAGTTTGTAGATGACACTACAGTCATAGGTCTCATTCAGGATGATGACAGGTCTGCTTACCAGTGTTTGGAATAACGCCGTTTAAAAGAACTGCGTTAGGTAACGACGTTATTTTTTCAGCAACGGGGTAATCTAACTAATTACTTTTCCCGTCGTTATAACGCCGTTTACATTACTGGACGTTAAATGCAGTGCGTTACTATGCACTGATTAAATAAACTATGCAATCCGAACGCACCCCTGGCTCACACAGCGAGTGAGGAGGTGGGTTAATAACGAGATAAGCAATTATTATTGGCTAAGGCAGTGTCATGTGTTTCATGGTAGCCAATCAGAGACAGATTTTTTTACACAGATGCCAGCACACGCGCCAGCGGCGCCAAACACACACACGCGATGCAACAGCTGAACAGAGATTAGCAGCAGCAGCATAAATCGAGTAATCCGATGAAAAATTGGCATTTTCAAGGTGGAGATATAAGCACTACTTCAAATTCATTGTGGTCAAAGGCAAGAACGTGCATGTATTGTGTACATGTAATGTGTGACACACGCATCTACAAAGCTAGTGGCCAAAAACACTTTTCTTACAAAGATATTACTTGAAGTACAGGATAAAAATCTTTCTGTCTGTTGACATGCAATAAATATTGAAAGTTATGTACGAACACCTGTCTGTTCTACTCATTTCAACTGACTTGTGAAAACTGCTCAGCTTTTCTTTTTTTTTTATACAGTAACGCAAATAGTTACTTTCCCTGGTAACGAGTTACTTTTATGATAGAGTAATTCAGTTACTAACTCAGTTACTCAGTAACTATAAGTAATTACTTTTTTAAAGTAACGTTCCCAACAGTGCTGCTTACAGACAAGAGGTTGACCTGTGAGGCTGTCTGGTGCAGTCTTAACAACCTGGAGATGAACACGCTCAGAACAGTGGAGACAATAGTGGACTTCAGGAGAAACCCCCCACTCACCATCATAAACAGAACTGTGGCGACAGTGGAGTCATTCAGATTCCTGGGAACCACCATCTCTCACGACCTGAAGTGGGACAATCACACTGACTCCACTATTAAAAACGCCCAACAAAGGTTGTACTTCCTTGTTGATCTAAAATCAGTCTTGTCCCCTTATAATTCAGTCACAGGGCCGAATACCAGTTGCCTTGTCAATAATCTTTATTGACATATGTATCAGGCATAGGAGAGAAACTTGTTTTTGCCAGCTGTATGTTCATTTCTCCATTTCTCCGTTTCTCAGTCTCTCAGTTTCTCTAAGGCTTTAACAGTGACCATAGCTTATATACAAGTTCCTTACAAGGTACAGAAACATGTTGGTTTGTTTAAAATAGAATGTATACTTCATGCTAACATCAGTTGGTATATTTATACATACATACATTGGTGGAAAGAAGAAACCACCCTATGCATCAGTGGAACATGTTACATACACGTTCATCTGAACATTCTGGTATGGTCAAAATTAGTTCCTCTCCCCGTGTCTGGTCATATGATCCTACATTCATGCAGACTTTAAATCATGTGTCACAAGGTGACGATCTTTAGGGGCGGAACCAAAATTCGGGAAGGACCGGAAAAACAGAACACCGGAACTTCCGGTAGCGCCGTAAGAGGGAAAATCAGGGAATTCGATGCACCTGTGCCTAGTTAGGGACAGCGGTTGGTGATTGGAGGATACGCTGGACAAGGCAGTACTTAAGGCCAAGTTATTTCACAGTCTGGGAGCTCTTTCTGGTGTGTGTGAAGCACTGTGTCGTGCCCGTCTTGGTGCGCTGCTGGTGGCTGTCTAACTCTCTCTCTCCCTCAGGCTGGAATTGTATGATTGTGAAGACATCGCGAACCTTAAAGGTTGAGAAGTGAACGGATTATACGGCGAATTGAGACGACGTGAAAAAGGGGATTGGAAGCGGCATTGATGTGAGTACTAAGAGCAAGCCGAAAGTGCCCTGTATATTGACCTGGCGTTGTGTAGGTCTCCCCAGGAGGAGGAGGGCGGCCCTACCCCTAATATAGCGTGGTGGGAGAGCCGAAGGAATACTTATTGAAGTAGTCACAACGACGACATCACTAGCTAGGCCGCATATTCCATCGCCAGATCCGAACCAAGCGAAGTGAAGGAAGACGGGTGTCCTTTTCGTACACTGAGTGTGGTGGGTGAGTCTTCGTGCTGTGAAAACCTATAATTTTGACGTGGTGCTGTATATTGCTGTGGGTTGCTGTGTATTGCCGTGTGTCCTGTCAGATAAACCCCCGCCTTCACGCACTCCGTCGCGGGAGGACAAGGAGACTGCTGGTTCTAGCCTAGTTCAGTACAGTATATGTTGTGAGCGTGCTTCAGATCTCCGGAGATAGCACGGTACGCTGTGTTCAGCCCAGAGGTGGGAGCTATTCAAAGCAAACTAACTGTGCTTTGTGTCCAATCTGATACCTGTGGAGAGAAAAGGAAAGAGAGAGTGAGTAACACAAGGAGAAACAGAGGAAACCTGTACTTCCAGTACGCTGTGCTCAGCCCAGAGGTGAGAGTCATTCAAAGCAAACTAACTGTGCTATTGTGCCCAAGTTGATACCTGTGGAGAGAAAAGGAGAGAGAGTGAATAACACGAGGAGGAATAGAGCGAACCCTGTACTTACAGTACGTTGTGTCCAGCCCAGAGGTGAAAGCCATCCAAAGCAGAGTAACTGTGTTTTGTGTCCAAGTTGATACCTGTAGAGAGGAGGAGAGAGAGTGGATAACGCGAGGAGAAATAGAGCGAAACCTGTACTTACAGTACGCTGTGTCCAACCCAGAGGTGAGAGCCATTCAAAGCAAACTAACTGTGCTATTGTGCCCAAGTTGATACCTGTGGAGAGAAAAGGAGAGAGAGTGGGTAACACGAGGAGAGACCGAGGAAACCTGTACTTACGCCGCTGCCTGTGGAGAAAGAGAAAGCGAGTGAGCACCCAAGGAACGAACTGTGTGAACCAGTACTTACTGTGAGCTGCAATCAGCGAAGAGGTGAGAGCAAAACCAAGCCGAATTAACTGTGCCTTTGCGTCCCAGCCGTTGCCTGTGGAGGAAGAGAAAGAGAGTGAGCACCCCGAGAACGAACTGTGTGAACCAGTACTTACCGTGAGTTGTATTCAGCGAAGAGGAAGAAGGAGGGCGCTACGGATACCTAAGACTCTGGCCGGGCCCCGAGTCCCACGCCCCGGATCCCCGTGGCCCCCTTGCTCCCTGACCTCTTCCCGGCCATAGCCCATCTGGAGGGCCGAGTCAGAGTTTAGTTTTAATTGCCCTTTCCCTATTCCCCAAGCTATTTTTAAATATTTAAATAAAGATTGTCTTATCACTTGTTCTCGTGGTGTTTGGCCATTGGGTTGGCTTTGGGGACCTCCTCGAGGTGGAAGTTGAGAAGGGGTGTGGCTTAGTCAAAGCATAGCCGCCCCTGGGTGTGACACATGCAGTAGACTTCATCATGCTTTAAAACTTCAAAAATAAATAAGTAATATTAAAATAAGAAATTTTTAGTCTTCATTCCTTCTCCAGCTGAGGAAGTTTAACCTGCCACAGAACTGCTGAAACCGTTCTACTCAGCTGTCATTGAGTCTGTCCTGTGCACTTCAATAACTGTCTGGTTTGGTTCAGCTACAAAATCAGACATGACAAGACTACCCTTATGAAAAATAACCATTTTTTTATTATAGTAAAACTGTAGTAACCCATGGATTTTTGGCGTATTGACTGCCATTTGTAAAACCACAGATTTACTACAAATACCATGGTTAAACTATGGTTAATATAGCAAAACCATGGTTAATTTGTGGTTACCATGGTTTAACTACAGTAACCATGGTTTTTTGGTTAACCATGGTTAATTTTCCTAAGGGTACAGAGAACGGTTCGGACTGCTGAAGGGATTATTGCACCCCCCCCCCCCCCTGACACCCGGCCAACCTGCCACCCTGCCACCCTCAAGAACTGTATACATCCAGAGTAAGGAATATGGTTCAGAAAATCACTCTGCATCGCTAACATGTTTTTTGTCTGTTTGTTGCTGTTGTCTCTGTGTACTGGAAGCTTATTTTATTAAAACAAATTCCTTGTATGTGCAAGCATACTTGACAATAAAGCTCTTTCTGATTCTGATATATATGATATATGGTTGTATGAGCGAGCTAAGCTATTGTCCGCTGCTGTAGGCACAGTCCTGAGATAAACTAGGATCTGCATGCTGTTACTGCAGAAAGTATCATAGACATATACTTTTTAAAAATGTATTTTAATGTGATGGTTTTTATTGTAGCGACATTTTTATTAGGATTACCCTCCAATCCGTTTACAGTATATATGCTAATAACTGCACTCAGACCCAGAGGATCTGACTCGTTTAAGATGATCAGATCAAAACAGTTATTTTGAGAGAGAGAGCGGGCAGGCAGTTTTATGTACAGTGGGGAAAACATTTAATCGATCCCCTGCTGATGCAAGACCAAAGACATGTACATGGATGTTTGAGACAAGTTTGTAGATCTGCACAAGGATGGAATGGGCAAAAAGACCATCAGAAAGAAACTTGGTGAGGATGAGACTGTTGGTGTGATTATTTGGAAATTGAAGAAATACAAAATAACCATCATTCGGCCCTGGGGCCCGTTCCTCATACGTCGCTTATTACATCCGAGATCAAATGACACATCCAAGTTGATATCATCGTGCTATTCATGATCCGGCCAATTGGGTTCTTCGAACACACCTGTTGTGTATGATTAGTATCGCTTGATTGAGTTATCTGAGATAATTGCGCGTTCATGTGTTGGCTTAAAAAAGCACTACTTCAAATTCATTGTGGTCAAAGGCAAGAACGTGCATGTATTGTGTACATGTAATGTGTGACACACGCATCTACAAAGCTAGTGGCCAAAAACACTTTTCTTACAAAGATATTACTTGAAGTACAGGATAAAAATCTTTCTGTCTGTTGACATGCAATAAATATTGAAAGTTATGTACGAACACCTGTCTGTTCTACTCATTTCAACTGACTTGTGAAAACTGCTCAGCTTTTTTTTTTTTTTATACAGTAACGCAAATAGTTACTTTCCCTGGTAACGAGTTACTTTTATGATAGAGTAATTCAGTTACTAACTCAGTTACTCAGTAAATATAACTAATTACTTTTTTAAAGTAACGTTCCCAACAGTGCTGCTTACAGACAAGAGGTTGACCTGTGAGGCTGTCTGGTGCAGTCTTAACAACCTGGAGATGAACACGCTCAGAACAGTGGAGACAATAGTGGACTTCAGGAGAAACCCCCCACTCACCATCATAAACAGAACTGTGGCGACAGTGGAGTCATTCAGATTCCTGGGAACCACCATCTCTCACGACCTGAAGTGGGACAATCACACTGACTCCACTATTAAAAACGCCCAACAAAGGTTGTACTTCCTTGTTGATCTAAAATCAGTCTTGTCCCCTTATAATTCAGTGACAGGGCCGAATACCAGTTGCCTTGTCAAAAATCTTTATTGACATATGTATCAGGCATAGGAGAGAAACTTGTTTTTGCCAGCTGTATGTTCATTTCTCCATTTCTCCGTTTCTCAGTCTCTCAGTTTCTCTAAGGCTTTAACAGTGACCATAGCTTATATACCACTGACCAAGTTCCTTACAAGGTACAGAAACATGTTGGCTTGTTTAAAATAGAATGTATACTTCATGCTAACATCAGTTGGTATATTTTTACTCTTATTACATCTGAGATCAAATGACACATCCAAGTTGATATCATCGTGCTATTCATGATCCGGCCAATTGGGTTCTTCGAACACACCTGTTGTGTATGATTAGTATCGCTGGATTGAGTTATCTGAGATAATTGCACGTTCATGTGTTGGCTTAAAAGGGGATATGTATCAATACTCGAAACCATGATCAGCAGTGCAGCAATTGGATGGTGGAAAGATGGCAATGTAATGACGTCATATAATTTAAAATGACACCCGACAAAAACTTTACAAATTTCTGGACTTTTATAAGGAAACAGCCAAGCAAACAAAACTACATAAATGTTATAATAGATACATGAAACAGATAATAGATACATGTTTTTATTTTATTCAAATTTTTTTCATGATTCCCAATTATTTAGATTCGCAATTTATAATAGTGGTGTAGTCTTTACATTTTTATTTCAGTGTAGAAATTATCTATTTATTTCATTTTATATTTGGACAGATTTGTTACGTGACAGCATTAATGAAAGTTTCTTAAGGGTCAATATCATGTTATCTGCATCTCCTGCACTCCATCAAGCCACTCTTATAATAGCAGTCATCACTCAAAATAATGTACGACTCTATTATCTGTATAGCATGTGTGTAAGACTCATAATAATAATAATTAATAATCATTTTATGACAAATTAATATATCAGTGAGTAAAACTGGCTGTGTATATAGTAGGCTGTTATGGACTACACAGCATATTTATATTATTTTTAAGTAATTTTTCAAATTATTATTATTTTAAATTATTGTCCCTGGATCAGTAGGATACTCTTGTAATAAAGTAGCGGTGGTAGCAAACATATTTTGAGTATCAGTTCTGGTTGAAAAGAAGCGATCTAATCCTGTTTACATGAAATAAGCCTGCTCCCGAGCAGGTTTAAGCTGACGGACTTGTTGCTATGACAGCAGCTACGGGATGAGCTTTGAAGAACCAAATGATCCAAGATCACGCCAAATCGTCAACATTCAAATCCAGCTAACTGAGTTAGCGACGTACAAAGAACAGGCCCCTGGTTTGGAGCTCCATGCAAGATCTCAACAAGATCTCATAACTTGTTATGTTTATAACGTATATTATAAAATAAATAAATAAAATAACAGGATAGTTTTAAAGTGGCTTATTGGAACAATAGAGTGCAAACATTTTTTCCTACCTCATGACATGGTTGTCAGAATTAAAAGGTATAATTGTTGATTTTTGCAGTGCAAATTGTGTTTGAGATTAAAATAACAGTAGGCTAAGTTTTCATCAGTTATTTTTACCTATGGATCGATGATTTTCTTACAGATATTTGCTCATACGAAATCGGATACAGATGAATTAGCACTGTATTAGGCTACATTTGTTTGAATGCGTTACTGAGAGAGTGATTAATTGTGTTGTAGTACTTGTTTAAACCATGCTTTAATCCAAAATATTTATATCTAGAAGGAACGAATTCCTTGAGAACTATATCTAAACACGTCCATTGCTGTCATCATAGTCTTCACATTCTTTTTGATTTTTTAGTGATCCTTCTTTATCAAGCTACCTAAATATGTTTAATATGTGAATTCTTGCTAAATATACAGTTATATTACTGGTCGTTGGCTTGAATTGAACTTGTGATGGAGCAGTGGTGGAGCGCTCTTGGAGAAAGTGAAAACCTTGATGCTCTAACTTAAAAAAAAATCTGCTCCTCACTCAAGTCAAAATTACACCGCTCCACTGTGCGCTCCGCTCACATACTCTGGTTGGGACCACAGTCACTAAGCAAACCATTGGTAACACACTACACTGCAATGGACTGATATTATTTAGCACCTGCAAGGTCCCCTTGATCAAGAAGGCACATGTACAGGCCCGTTTAAAGTTCACCAAAAACATCTAAATGATTCAGAGAAGGCGTGGAAGAAAGTGCTGTGTCAGATTAGACCAAAAATGAGCTCTTTGGCATTAACTTAACTCGCTGTGTTTTTGGAGGGAGAGAAATGCTGACTATGACCCCAAGATCAAGATCCTTACAGTCAAGCAACGGATGTGAAAACATTATGCTTTGGGGCTGTTTTTCTGCTAAGGGTACAGGGCACCGCACTCAAGGGCAAATGGACAGGGGCCCATGTACTGTAAATCTTGGACGAGAACCTCCTTCCCTCAGCCAGAACACTGAAGATGGGTCATGGATGGGTCAAGCCAACAAAGGATTGGCTAAAGAATAAGCACATTAAGGTCATGTAGGGGCCTAGCCAGTCTTCAGACCTCAATCTTATAGACATTTTGTGGAGGGAGCTGAAAATTTGAGTTGCCAATTGACATCCAATAAACCTTAAGGATTTAGAGAAGATCTGTAAAGAGGAGTGAACCAAAATCCATCCTGAGATGTGTGCAAACCTGGTGACCAACTACAAAAAATGTCTTACCTCTGTACTTGCTAACAAGGGTTTCTGCACCAAGTACTAATCATGTTTTACTTGGGGATCAAATACTTATTTCACTCACTGAAATGCAAATTAATTTATATATTTATATATATTTTTTCTTGATTTTCTATTGGCATTCTGTCTCTATCCATTAAAAATCAAGTCAAGTCGAGTCAATTTATTGCCACATCACCACAGCACATGTGCCTTGGTGAGTGAAATTCTTGGGAGCTTGCTCCAGAAATTGCAGAAATAATTAACATATAACCATACAGACTTCAACAGGTGAAAATGTGCAATATGCACATGCGTATAGTTAGTACAAACAGTGTACTATTAGACATACTTAGAGTTAACACTACACATTATATGCAATATATACATACATACAGTTAACACTACACATTATACACTATACACAAAATGTACATGTTCTACATTAAGTAAAAATAATAATAATTATATATATATATATATATATATATATATATATATGCTAAGATGCAACAGAGTGTACGTGAACTGCAGTGGTGGACGAAGTACACAAATCAAGTACTTGAGTAAAAGTACAGATACGTATAATAAAATATTACTCCAATTCAATTTTACTCAAGTGAAATTACAAAAGTACTAAAAAATGTTATGTACTTAAGTAAAAAAGTACTTAAAGATAGATGTTTGTAATTGTATTTAGGCAACTTAATAAAATTTTATTTTATATTAGCACATATTTCTTTTATTATCCTACTGCTCAAAATGTTATTATTTTTCCAAAATAACCACTATATGGAGTCAAGATATATTTTTGTTGTTGATATGGACTACGTTGACGAGAGTGATGTTCACTGTGAAGCTTATACTGTGATGTACCTGAGAGAAAGCAGAGTTGACCATTTGATTTTCACCAGTAAGAAAAAAAGTATTTTAAAGTTTGTTATACCTGAGAGAAAGCAGAGTTGACCATCTGATTTTCACCAGTAAGAAAAAAGTATTTTAAAGTATTTCGTTTTACAGAACATCACAGTTATATATGATTGATAATAAGGCCTGAAGTTAGGAAGAACATTTTAAGGAAAATAGAATTATATGTTCATAATGATTTTTTCCTTATCAAACCTTGTCTGTGGTGTAAAAACACCCCTGGCCAAACGGGGTGCATTATTACAGTAGGTCATTGGGAAAACTGATCATCAGGTTCCTGGGGAGCACTTGAAGGCTAAATCCTCCAAGACCACACTTCATTCCCTCTTAGGATTTCTATATGGTGTTGGCTGGAATACAGATAGCTCCCTTTGAGTTGATTGAGTCAGTTGATCTTAAAATACTGTCCCTTAATGTAAATTAGGTATTTTTTTAAAAGTTACCTTCATTTTGAGTTTGGCCCATTTTCAGTATGTCCGAGGGAGATGCAAGGACATCTGTGAAGAAGAAGAGAAGAGAGCATCATTTTGCATCATTCAAACTGTATGCATTTTTGAGAATTTTGCGCTGTTCCCGAGTCATTGATGAACTGTGCTTTAGTAATTTTGTTGAGACTGTTCATCCACTAAGATCAGTTTTGCTTCTGGGAAACACTTTTCTTAAGAGACCGAGTCAGTGCATGCTGTGGCGGAGCTGCACCATTTTGTTCTAGAAAGTTCCTGAGTTTTTCCTGGGTGATGCTGAGTTTTGCTTGTGTATTTTTTTTTTTTTACCCTGCCATCCCAATGACATCTCACTTTCCTGCCCCAGCTGTTCATTTCATTATAACAGGTCATCTCAAGACATACAACGTCATTGCAAGCTATTTACATCTACATTTACATCTATTCATTTAGCAGACACTTTTATCCAAATTACATACCCAAAATAAAAAGGTTTCTGCTCATGATTCTTTCTCACTAGATACATAATCAACCTTTGTTCACAAAGCTGACACTTTAAAGTTTACTGTTCAGGAATCAGAATCACTCAGACTGTTATGATAATAGAGATATATAAGCTCAAACATAAAAACAAAAATAAAAATATTAAAAACATGTTTTAAATGTATTTAAAAAAATGTTGATGTAGGAAATGAGTTTGAAAACACAGTGTAGCTAAGGCCACAAGTCTTCCAAAACTTCATAAAAAAAGTCATAATCGAATCTGTAAAACTGTGAATTTTATGAAATATTTTCTAAGGCCATGTCATGTGAGTTTTTAGAGAAGGCTAATCAGATTGATTTATGGCCCTTGTCATCTCTGTAAGATCTCACATGTAAACACTGCTGTTTATTTTGTATGTGTGTTGGCTTTGCAAAACTCCCCATTCATGACTGTATTGTTCTCACCAAACGAGTCTTTCACACCTCCGCCAGGTACGACACATTATCCGCATTATTCTTTTATCATTATTCTTTTGTTTTTATTCCACCTTTATTAGCCTTGATTGTGGTTTTTCAGGCTTTACAAAGCAACAAAGCAGCGATCTCACTTCAGTCTCTCTTTGCATTTAGCCCTTATTTATCAAAAGTCTTACTATAAAAATACAACAAAACATTTTCTTATGACCTTACGTGAATTATTGAGACAAAAATGCATTATGAAGAAGAAAAGCACCTGCTATTAGTAGCATCGGAGCTAACGTTAGCATCAAGCTACATCAGACAATTTATTAAATTATTAGTACACTTTTACTCAAAACTCACTTTAAACCCCGATCGAGTGTTTATAATAACTTCCTTTAGCGATCAGGGGTGGAATTTGGTCGTTTACTGTTGTAAAAAATATGTTATTTGTAGCCTTTTTCATCGCTGCACAAGTTAGCATTTCCGATGTACATTTTCGATTTTTTTATAAAAACGCCCCAGATCTCAAGAAATTCTCATACCAAGCTTTACTATCATAATCGCGGGTTTATTATTCGGATATTTCGTGTGTACAGAGATGTTTCGGTGTTGTTTTGGCCAGATAACTACCAGGAAGTGCACAGGAAGCATGTGACACGATGTGGTGGTGTCCAGATATGAAACTCTGAGATTGACATTGGGAAGGCCCAATCAGAGTCTGAGTCACACACAGCACGAGCTGTGACTAGTGATGGGAAGTTCGATTCTTTTCCGCGAACCGGTTCTTTCGAACGGTTCGATTCAATAAACCGGTTGAAAAAACCGGTTCATCGGTTCTTTCACGCTCGACGTAATGACGTCATTGGCGATGACGTAATGGCGTCACGTCTATCAAACATTCAAATATAAAAAGTCAGTAATCATAACTTTAGTCAGTTAAAACCTCATAATCATGAAAAGTTTACATTTGAGTTTTGCAACAACACCTAAATACAATAACAGCAATAATGTGCATATGAGGATTTAAGTCTTGAAGATATAAAGTAAATAAATTAGGTGTCATCAGCGCAGAAACCATGATCCACTTACTAAACATAATCCATTGCGATGTATTTGTTATTAAATGAACTTACGTTTCGCCAGATTGCCCTTCATCCAAGCCCACGAAATACCCGCGCTCATAACATTACTAGTACAGAATCAGAATCAATCACCAAAAGAATCCCTTTGGTTCAGACATGCTGTGAGTCAGTTGGCTTCACGCTGAATCGCGCATGCGCAGTATCATCAGTTCATCGGTTCTCAATTCGGACGCGTCCGAAAGAAACGATTCTCGGTTGAGTGTACTGATGATCCAAAAACCTATACAACCGGTTCTTGACTCGAGAACGAGAATCGCTCTAACCGGCACGTGCTGCAGTTCAGTGTCATCAGCTGCTCTACTTGTGTTCATGTTCCGTTTACTACAAACTCAATTTGTGAATGTCATCATTAACTATAAATACAGTACAGATATCTCATAAATCATCCCTTATTCCTATTAAACATAAGAGTCTTTAGAGTCTTAATTATTGTCCAACTTCCCTGAAAACTCATTTGGCCTATACATTATATACAATATACAGATTGGAAACATCAATCTAAAAAAAATAATAATAAAAAAAATAAAATATAGTTATTTTATCACACTTTCCGACGTTTAACAAAATACTTACAAAATTAAACGCATGCGCAATATCATCAGTTCATCGGTTCTCAATTCGGACGCATCCGACAGAAACGATTCTCGGTTGAGTGTACTGGTGATCCGAAAACCGAATCAACCGGTTCTTGACTCGAGAACGAGAATCAGCTCATCGGTTCTCAAATCGGACGCGTCCGACAAAAACGATTCTCGGTTGAGTGTACTGGTGATCCGAAAACCGAAGCAACCGGTTCTTGACTCGAGAACTAGAACTGCTCCAGCAGTGGGCGTGTTCGTTCATTATCTGGCTCGGCTCGGTGTTCATCTTCAGTTCGGTCTTCACAGCATTTCATTCAGTGTACTGTTTGAGTAAATGGATTACCCCGGGATATTGGTTTATTCTGACTCAGAGGGAGTGTCAGTCACGTTAAAAAAGTTAACAGCTTAAGTAATTTGTGGATTTATGCTTATTGGAGACGTGAACCGTTTCAAACGATTCAGTTCGATTTGGTGAACTGGTTCAACCGGTTCACTAAGAAGAACCGGTTAAATTGAACGATTCGTTCACGAATCGGCCATCACTAGCTGTGACCACTGCACGCACACACATCGCTGGGAGAGGCTGTTTATCATCAGATCGCGTAAATCCATGGAAAATGAATAGAAATGACGATTCTGTCTGAAGAAATATGAAGTAGACATAAGTAAATATATCCATATTTCTCCGCAGATATGCATCTTTGGTCTATAAATCCTTATTGACGCTGTTCAGTGAGTCTATGTGAACACAAATAAACCGCTGCTGACGTGACTGAATATGAGTGAGTGGTGAATTTCTATTCAAAATGTGGCATAATACGGATTTATTATTTTGCACTCCTGACATAAATCACTAAAGATCTGTCACTGCAACAATGTTTTATCAAAATATTGGTCAAATATCGAAGCTAGAGTCTTTAAACTTCCAATTGATGCACAGTTTGTCCAGATGAAGACAGTGATGTTTAACGTGCTGTGAAAGTGAAACAATAATAAACTGGGGCCGTCGGCGATGTTTGCACGTAAAGGGGTTAAACTCTTAGATATTACACAAAGTTTCCCTCACTGAAAGTTTTCCAAGTGTCCTGGGAGTCTATATGTCCATCTGCTAGCAATCTGGTGTACTAGACCAAGGCACAGAGGATAGGTCAGGAAGCATACGCAAGCCCTAGCCCTGCACGGAAAATCCAGCTCATAGATGAACTGTTCATCTACTGCTGTCGGGTAGCTCCTGGACTAAGTGAACAAGTTATTGCAGACATTTTTGGAGTAAGTGTGGCTACGGTGAGTTGGACCATTATCACCAGGGCTAATTACCTGTTCTTTGTGTTTGGTTCAGTACCCATTTGGATGTCAAGGCAACAAATATGCTCCTCCATGCCAGGGAATTACCGTTTGTTCAGTCCAGACCTGTGAGTCATCCTGGACTGTGCAGAAATCCTCTGTGAAAGCCCTACATTGCTGACACTCCACTCTGATATATTTTCCAGTTACATGAGCACTATCACATTCAAAGGTCTGGTTGGGGTAGCTCCGTGTGGTGCAGTGACTTTTCTCTCTCAGCTTTTCAATCTCTGACAAAGATTTCACAAAGAAATATGGGATTTTGGACCTGCTTGATCCTGGAGATGTGGTCATGGCAGACAAGGGGTTCACTATTGAAGATATCCAGTGTTGGTACTAGACTGATAATTCCACCTTTGAAGTGCCAAGCAGTTCAGCAAACAGGACTGTGAAAAAGCACAGGTCATTGCACGGCTCAGAATTCTGGTGGAAAGGGTGATTCGAAGGCTCAAGGAAAACAACATCTGGGATTTTGTTGTGCCACTGACATTGTCCAGAAGTATTAATCAGATCTGACATAATTGTTGTTTTATGGTTAATTATCAGAGACCAATGTTTCTTAAGCAGTGATTGTGTATTAGTTTCTTAGATTTTTTTTAGAATGACTGATTATTAAAAGAGTAGTGTTAACATATGACAGTTTTTCAGTTAGTTGCAATGCATACCTTTAGTACTTACCATCATTAAATGTATTTTTATTTTAAAGTAAAAGTTTATCTATGTATATTGAAATTATTTCAATAAATTTTTCGCGAAAATAATTGGACAGACACAATAAAATAGCTGACAAAGTCTTTTTATAATAATTTATGAAAAAAATGTCAACTCTGTTCTAGTGTTCATTGTTATTTCACACATTGTATTAAATAAATATATACAACTAGTAAATGTGTATGCATATCAAATACATTACAGAATATCTAATACAAAATGTATTCAGCTTGGTATGTACACATTTACATCGAATTAAGAGCAAGTACTATATATTTAATGTTATAATTTGATTTATCTAATATGTTACTATATATCTACTACAAAATATGCTACATGCTACTCAGCTACATAAAATATATACAAAAGAATAAATCTTAAATTCATATTATAATATGAACAGAAACTGTCCATTCATACCGCTGAAAGATAGACACCCATGTAAACGTTATAACAGTACATGTCTAGCCTGTCTTTCATTGATGCTATCATCTCGCCAGATCCTCTGTATTGTGCAATCTGATTTTGTGTCAGTCACAAAGTCACACCAATGTAGACCAGTAACTGCAAGCTGACCTTGTACCTGCCAGTAGTACTTATGGGTCTCTTTAAGTTTGGCTAGTCCTCTTTGAATTTTCCACAAACGGAAACTGAGCAATGTTGTCAGCAGAGGTGCTTTTTACCTCCACTAGTCCAAACTGGAATTTTTGAGATGGATCAGGGACTCGTCCGTCTGGACTAGCTCCCAGATATGTTGCTTCTGGGTTGGTAATAAACCACATGGTAGGACACAAACACTGGCTGTCTCAGAATATTTTCTCAAAATATCTGGCTCAAGTTCAAGGCAACGTTTCATAGCACTTGTCTGCCTTGTGCCCTTAAAGGGTTGGTTCGCCCAAAAATGAAAATTATGTCATTAATAACTCCAAACCAGTAAGACCCCCATTTATCTTCAGAACACAGTTTAAGATATTTTAGATTTAGTGCGCGAGCTCTCAGTCCCTCCATTGAAACTGTGTGTACGGTATACTGTCCATGCCCAGAAAGGTAAGAAAAACATCATCAAAGTAGTCCATGTGACATCAGAGGGTCAGTTATAATATTTTGAAGCATCGAAAATACATTTTGGTCCAAAAATTACAAAAACTATGACTTTATTCAGCATTGTCTTGTTGTCCGTGTCTGTTGTGAGAGAGTTCAAAACAAAGCAGTTTGTAATATCCGGTTCGCGAACGAATCATTCGATGTAACCAGATCTTTTTGAACCAGTTCACCAAATCGAACTGAAACGTTTTAAATGGTTTGCATCTCCAATACACATTAATCTACAAATGACTTAAGCTGTTAACTTTTTTAATGTGGCTAGCACTCCCTCTGAGTTAAAACAAACCAATATCCCGGAGTAATTAATTTACACAAACAGTACACTGAATGAACTGCTGTGAAGACAGAACTGAAGATGAACACCGAGCCGAGCCAGATAATGACTCGTTCACGAGTCAAGAACCGTTTCGGTCAGATGTGTCCGATTCGAGAATTGATGAACTGATGATCCTGAGCATCTGTGATTCAGGGTGAAACAGACCGTCTGAACCGAACTGATTCTTTTGGTGATTGATTCTGTACTGATTCTGTGCTAATGTTATGACATGGGTAAACCGAAGGCTTGAATGAAGGGCAATCATCGCCAATGACGCCATTACGTTGAGCGTAAAAGAACCAGTGAACCGTTTTCTTCAACCGGTTTATTGAATCGAACTCTCCGAAAGAACCACTGGTGATCCGAAAACCGATGCAACCGGTTCTTGACTCGTGAACGAGTCATTATCTGGCTCGGCTCAGTGTTCATCTTCAGTTCTCTCTTCACAGCAGTTCAGTCAGTGTACTGTTTGAGTACATCAATTACTCCGGGATATTGGTTTGTTTGAACTCAGAGGGAGTGTCAGCCACATTAAAAAAGTTAACTGCTTAAGCAGGGCTCTCAAGTTTTGAACTGAGTTCAGAATGAGATTTTGGCGGTGGCCACTATGGCGGCAGGGGTTTGATGGGGACGGGTGTCTGATCTCATAAATGACACATATTCTTACAAATAAAATAATATTTGTTTAATTCAGCGTATATTTGTGTGTGTGTGTGTGTGTGTGTGAGAGAGAGAGAGAGAGAGAGAGAGAGAGAGAAAATGGTCAGTGTTGTTTATTGTAGATTTTAGTAGCTGGTTTTGAAGCCAGGGGTTGGTGGCTCCCATTTGAAGCACTGTGGTTCCACAGGAGTTATCTTGTCTGCAGACTAAGCACCAGTAAAAAGAGTTGGTGGTTCTCATTGTGATGAATGGCCATCGGGTTGACCACTCCTTCTTAACCTATAGGAACACCTATAGGTGGCTGCTCTACTTAACCCTCTCTTTTTCCCTGTTTCTAGTGGGTTCTCCACTGTTTCCTCTATGGTGTCATCCACAGTCTCTTCCATGGACCCATCCTCTACTGGCACCCTAATTGCCTCCTCCACTGCCTCCACTACTGTCTTCTCCACAGCCTCCTCTTCTGACCTAGCCACCTTTTTAGAGAGCTGATCTTTTAGAGCAAAGCTTGAAAGAATTCTCATTTGCCTCTTCCCTGACATCTTTGAAATGCACGAATGCAGTAATCAATATTATACATTGGATAAAATATAATGAAATAGCCTAGGCAAAACATTTTCAAAATGGGGACCAGGATGTTGTGCAGTAAAAATGAAAGGAAAGAAAAAACTAAAAGTAATTTAAACTAGTATGGGTACTGCCATACAAGTATTATGGATAGGCCTATTAAAGAAGTCTCTTATATAAAACTGTCAGAGTAGCCCCGCATCCTCTTCAACATGTAACGTTAGCTATAAAAAAATAATAGTGAGCTAATAATAGGCACAAAAGTTACGGCCGACCACGTACGATGGCCAAAATTGAGTGCGTGTCGGGGTCATAATAACCATCAGACCAAAACATATCTTAGACTGTTTTGAAAAAAATGTAAATTCATATATTGATTAAAAAAAATAGAGAGACTTGAGAGCCCTGGTTTAAGTCATTTGTGGATCAATGCATATTGGATACGCGAACTGTTTAAAACGATTCAGTTCGATTTGGTGAACTGGTTCAAAAAGATCAGGTTACATCGAATGATTCGTTCGCGAATCTGACAAACTGCTTTGTTTTGAACTCTCTCACAACAGACACAGAAGAGAAGACAATGCTGAATAAAGCCGTAGTTTTTGCTATTTTTAGATCAAAATCTATTTTCGATGCTTCAAAATATTCTAACTGACCCTCTGATGTCACCTGGACTACTTTGATGATGTTTTTCTTACCTTTCTGGACATGGACAGTATACCGTACACAGTTTCAATGGAGGCACTGAGAGCTCTCGGACTAAATCTAAAATATCTTAAACTGTGTTCCAAAGATAAATGGAGGTCTTACTGGTTTGGAACGACATGAGGGTGAGTTATTAATGACATAATTTTCATTTTTGGGTGAACTAACGCTTTAATGATTATTGTGGCCAATGACTGACTAGCTGAATCCCCAAACACATGACAAACCTCCCGGAACCTGCTTGCAGTATACCTCGATTTCTGAATTTGTCCCCAAGCAGTGCATTTTGACTGTAGTCTTGTGGCCTCTTCAATCTGGCAAGCTGAGCAATGGGTAACCTTAATAGAGTCCAGATGAAGTGCTTGATGGTTTTGTGGGCACAAATTAAAAATTACAGCTAAACTCATAACCAAAACACAGGTAGTGGGGGAAAATTAACTTCAGGAACACCTGCAGCTATAGGGGGGAATTGGTTAGAAAGTTGACTGCCACGAGGTACAGAACCAAATTGTACCCTTAAAGGGGGGGTGACATGCTCGTTTTCACTCAATATCCTGTTAATCTTGAGTACCTATAGAGTAGTACTGCATCCTTCATAACTCCAAAAAGTCTTTATTTTTATTATATTTAAAAGAGAAAGATAGTCTGTACCGATTTTTCCCGGAAAAACACGAGCGCCTAGAGGCGTGACGTGTGGGCGGAGCTAAAGAATCACGAGCGCCAGTAGGCTTTTGAGTTGAGAGCATGTGGAAGCTGTGACACAGATCCAGAGGCTGAAATTTAACAAGAGCAGCATCAGCAAAGGCGGTATGCTATGTGGTATGTACTGAAACTGTATATATTTGCTTAGCGGTTTTGGAAAATGACTAAGTTCCACTTCATGTCGTCTTTTTTTTTTTTTTAAGCTGTACATGTGGAAAGTGCAGTTTGATGACAACAAGGCATGTTGTTTACTTGATGTGCTTGCGGGCTGATAGCTAAGTTAACAACACAGAGATATTTGAAGCAGTTTTACTCACCGCATGCGGTTCCAACACACGATCGTGACCCTTTTCCGTTGGGACTGCATTATCCTTAAGAAATAAAGGATGTGCAATCCGAAATGCAGGGAACAAACAAAAACACTTGCACAACTCCGTTGATGCTCTGTAAAAATAAACTCCATCCACTGGTCCCTTAATGCTGTTTCTCTTTTGGTAATCTGTGCAGGGTTGTCTTGCCCTGGCAACCAAAAACACACTTCTTTTGTGACTTTTCGCGACGCTCTCGCTCTGATCAGGCTGTGCTCAGCCTCTCAGGCTCTCAGTGCTCTGCTATACTGGAGCGCGCGCTCTTCCGGCAGAAGAGCGCGCACTTAGGACCCATATAAGGAAATTCCGCTCCATCTAACATCACACAGAGCCTTACTCGAAAAAAACTTTCCGAAACTTGTGACAAACCGGAAGAGGTTTTTTTGGAACAAAAATACTCCTTCAAACGTACAACTTAATTTTTGAAACTTTGTCCATGTTTAGCATGGGAATCCAACTCTTTAACAGTGTAAAAAACTCAGTATACATGAAATAGCATTTCACTCCCCCTTTAAGTATGTGTGCCAGCATAGGATTGGGATTTATCTGATTTAGTTTTGCATCAGAAGCCAAGACATCAGCATCTGGAAGGGGACCTAAAGAAATCAACACAAATCATGAGTCGTGAAGACATAAAGCTTTAGCTGTGCCCACACACACATAAACAGAGTTGTGAATTACACGTGTAAGCCTTGTATAGGGTAGACTTGATTCCAGTCTTCCCAACTGATTTTGGTTTCAGGACACAAAGTTCACTAACTGCCTCTGGATGTACTCCCTTAAAATAAAACAAATAATAGTTAGAAATTGTTTATTGATCTTGGGTGATTTGAATTTTTGTTACTTAATCTGAACTCTTGTTCATTATTAATTTATGATGTTTTAATGTTTACATATACTTTCTTTGAGGTAATAGTATTATTAAAAAGTGCAGAACAGAAAAATACATGCCTGTGTTCTAGGACAATGCCATCTCTGTGGCTCACTCGTGCAGGCCAGTGGTGGTGGCATGGTATGTAAAATAAGCTGCAAGTACTGGGCCGTCTGAATCAAAAGTTCTGTCAGATGGTTATACAATCCTTTACCAGCAACACTAACGACCTCTTCCGATTCCAGCTGAGCATTTGCTTTGATGTTCTTGAGTATGCGGTGTGTTTAACACAATCAGGTTCAAATGTGGGTGCAAAAAATCTATTAAAACTCTAGCAGAGGTTTTTCAGAGCGTCGCCATTGTACTATTGCCTTGTGGGCAAGTGAGAAATTTTAAATAAAGCAACATGGTAAAAAAATGAAACTGACTTGATTTTACTTTGAATTCCTTTTACATTATCCAAGGTATTAAAATTTAAATGGAAGTTGAGGGGGTGCTCTGGGTCTGTTATTCACGAGTTCACACTTACATATAATTAGCTGAAGTATTATAATGCATATTTGGTGTGCTGTTCAGGGAAGGGGCTCCGAGCTCGGGAATGGCCCGAACCTAGAGTACCCCCCAAAAAGCAATAGCGGAAAAGGACAGCCGCCAGACTAAGGACCCCCCAAAATAGCTTTGACATCTGGCGGGGACTGATATTTAAAAAAGGCAGGTCGGAAGAGCCTATGTACTCCAGTAGATGCAACTTTACCTATTGGAGAAATAGGCACCACCGGCTGCTTGTGTCGGACTATGTGATTTAGGGCGCCCGGTCGGGGGGGTTCAAGCTGTTGCACAACCGGAGCACCTCACTGCATTGGAACGGATGAGCCCCAGTTTAAGTGGCTGGGAGACTCTCGCCGACGTCTGATGGGAGCTCAATACTCAAGGCACCGAACAGGTTAGTCTCGCCAACCGTAGAAAGGAAAAGGTAAGGTTGTCTAGCCGGGAGGCTCTCGCCGACGTCCGATGGGAGCTCAAAATGCAAGGCATCGAACGGGTAAGCCTCTCCGGACGTAAGACGGAAAGGTAAAGTTGTGTTTGCAAAGCTTGAGCACCCAGGCAGGGATGCTGCCCGGCCCCATGGCCTTGCTGATTTTACACCTACTCAGCTCAGCTGTCGAACATCCACCTCTGTAAAGGGAGGAGTTGTCGGTAGATCTGAAGGGAGAACGTTAAGTAGCTCATTGCAGACAGCTGAATAATCAGTGATGTCAAATCTGGAGTAAAAGGTATTAAGGCTATTTGCAAATGTTGTGGGGTTAGAAATAGTGCTATGATCTTGTTTCACATTCTGTCCCGTCAATATTTTTATTTTCTTGAAGGCTTGTTTTGTGTTCATTGTAGAAAACTCATGTTCTATTTTCTCCTTGTATTTAAGTTTTTCTTTAATAATGTCATTTTTTTATCTGTCTGTCCAATATTTTGAGTGAAAGCCAATCCTTGCATTGAAATATTTTGTGTTTCTCAGCCAGTTTTTGTTTAATCTGTGGAGTAATCCAAGGCCTGGAGTTAGGGAAAGTTTTGTATGTTTTTGTTGGTATACTGTTACTTATGCAAAACTTTATGTAGTCTGTTATAACTGACAGTCTCTCATCCGAAGTACCGTTAAAAACGGTCCAGTCAGTGCATGCAAGGAAACCTTGCAGACATTCAATTGCATCCGCCGACCACTGTTGGGCTCTGTGGACTTGTGGCTTGATGTGCTTCAGTTCCTGTCTGTAACCAGGAAGAAAGACCAAAACATTATGGTCCGAGGAGCCCAGAGGAAGATGAGCCCGAACAGTAAATGCATCCAAAACATTCCCGTAACACAGATCCAAGACATTTCCCTTCCTTGTGGGACAATGTACATACTGATGGAAGGAAGGCAGTACGCTGTCAAGACTGCAGTTGTTGTAATCACCCATATAAAACACTGGGGCTCGGGGGTATTTACTTAGCATTGAGTTAGCATTCTCCGGCATTAGCTCTGCTGCTGCTTGTATGTTCGCGTCAGGTGGACGGTAAACACACCCCAAAACCACCGTGGGGAATTCTCTTGGAAGATAGAAGGGGCCTAGTGATAGTGTTAATATCTCTACATCCGGTGTGCATATGATGCTGTGTATTTTTATGTTGGTGCACCAGAACTTGTTTATAAAGACACATAGTCCTCCACCCCTCTCCTTACCTGACTGACGGGTCCTGTCAGCCCGGACGGTCAAGAAGTTGTTCTCAGAATCCGAGATGGATTCATCGAGCCAGTATTCAGTCAATGCGATGATACACGCGTCCCTGAAAAGTCTCTCCCCCTGACACTTGGCATGAAGTTGATCCATCTTATTCCGGAGGGAGCGTACATTGGCCAATATGACAGAAGGTAATGGAGGTCTATAAGGACGCCTTCTTAACCGGGCACGGACACCGCCACGTCTGTCCCTTTTCCTCGGTCGGATCTCTGGAGGGATGTCAGCCGGTTTTTCATCGCATAGAATAGATGACCGGAGTCGCAGAAGCTCATCCCGGCTGTAGGTGAGTAGTGCGCCTCTGGTAACATGTTGCTTTAGTGGCGTGAGCGCGGTCCCATTCTTAATAATCCACAAAATCGCAAAAAAGGTAATCCACAGCACTTTCAGCATTATGTCATCGCTTGACTTAACCATACACACTTGACAAAGACTTAATAACAAATAACTCAAATAAATGACGAAAAACTAGACAAAAAAACTAGACAAAGCCAGAGAAGTAACGTGAGCTGACATGACAGACGTGTTGTCGCAGCAGAGCATGCGCCATTTATCATATAGAGCTGTGATACGATGGTTCCCAGTCACAGCTCATTTTTATATCCTTAAAATATATCCTTAGCACAAATATATCCTTATATATATCCTTATTATATCCTTAGCACAAATATTAGATAGTGTGACTATATGTTTGTGTCATTTAAATACAGTTGATACTCCTGACACTTTGCATTGTGTAAATGGCAAATGGTCCTCTTAATAGCATGAAAAAACAAACTTAAAATTGTTCAATGGTTAAAGCAAGTAAAAAGCACTCACATTACAATTAATGGAGCTGTCTGTGGCGAGTGGGGCGGGGCCCAGGGACATGGAAACAAGGAGTGAGGCCCGGCGGAATGATTGGGAAATCAGCGACACCTGCGCCCCACCGCCGGTCTTGAGTCCCACGTAGGAGATGGAAGGATATAAAACTGGAGCGACGACGAGAGAAGGACGAGAGAGGACCAGGCCTGGGCCTTATTTTATGTTTTGGTTTTTATTTGAGCGCACCAGTCATCCGTGAGGGGCTGGTGCACTGTTTTGTGTTTATTTTGAGATATTAAAATGTTATTTGATTGTCCGCCGGTTCCCGCCTCCTTCTTCCCGATGATTAGGAAGTTTATTATTACAGTGGTGCCGAAACCCGGGAGAAGGAGGTGAATCCGCGGTGCCATCGAGCAGGCGAGGAGTGTGCCGCCATGGACGCTCGAGGCGGTGGGCTGGGCTAGTGTGAGGGTGCCCAGCTTCCAGTATGGATGAAACTCTATAATGCACACTCAGTCCCTTTTTTTGGGCATAGATACATAGGAAACATTATTCTCTCTTTAAGAAATTTGTGAGCTATATTTGCTCAAGAAAGTTTTGAGTTTGAACATTCTGATCTTGTTTAATATTTTTAATATAATAAAAAAAAATGTTTTTACAGTATAACAAACTTAAACCACTTTTTGTTACTTTTTTCATGTTCAGTATTATTTTAAATAGGAAAATGAAAAGCAATACTTATGTAATTGTGTAACACTCCGCGTATTATGACGTGGAGAGTACAAAACAATACAGGGGAGATGCTCAGTTTACCCAACAAAAAAGAAGATATAAACCCCAGACACACAAAATATATACCAAACACCTGGTGTATTATACCACTATGTAAACGCTGTTTGAAATCATTTGTTGCAACGGGAGGCAACACTTCAAATCTGGCTAAGCATTTGTCTCTAGTTCATCCTGACATGTTCAATGAGTTCAGAGATCGACAAGTGAGTCCATCATTCAACTGATTTAATTTACACTTTTATTCACAACACTGATCCGCGCACATAGACTACTTATAAGATACAGTAAACACGGAAGCTCAAATGTGCTTGCAATGCAATGAATGAAGTTAAGGTCTCATAATTTTTGCACTTTCAAACAATAATATATTAATTTAATTTAAATGAATAAAGAGATTAGTAATATAAATTTTAATATTAGTGATACTAAAATAAATGGCATATTACTATTACTGCCGCTGTGACAAACCCTAGAGGAATCAGCTGAAAGAGAGAGAGTAATAGTAGTAATATGAATATCACTAATATTAATGTTAGAATAACACTTTGCAATTAAGCTACATTTGTAAACATTCGTTAGGGAACCTGACCTAACAGTATTATGACATTTATTAATCTAGATGAATCAGTCATTATTATTTAAATATACTAATACTAGTTTAGCATGTTAACATTACTTTATGGAATGCCTACTGTATGTTCCCTGGGTTGGCTGTATTTTTATTTCTTTTTTTGTGCGTGTGAACATTTTTATACCTTTGGCTTGTACATTTGGTGCAGCAGAGTTTCAGGCAGTGCTTTTTTTTAAATAAAACTGTTTCAATTCATTTAACTTTTGAGAGTGGTTATTGGTCACCTGTGATATCGATTTAGTATTGATAGCGAGGTATTAGATTCTGTTATCGTACCGAAGCCAAAATTGTGGTATCTAGCCATCCCTAACAGTGAGCCCAATGTGAGTGTGTAAGGAGTATATGTTAATGTAGATTGTCTGAGTCTATGAACACTATAAAAGATCTGAATCAGTCTCACTGGTGGATGACCATAAACTAACGACAGAGAGCAGATCCAAAGTGATGACCAAAACTGTTATAGTCCTCCTTGGTAAGTAATCTAATGTCCCCGAAAAGTAAAATCCAAAAAACAGTCTGTAAAATCCACCAATGTTGAAGACCCATGCACAAATAGAAACAAGTAGTGTGAGCACAATACTGCTGAACGCCGGCAAGCCTGCTACTTATATTGTAGACTGAACTTCCTTGTTATGATCATGTGGAAGTTTGCGGTGCCCGGCAACGTGTGAAATCTCGCGACTGATCTCATCTGGTGCAAATACACACACATATATAGAGGCAACAATACAGAAAATGGGGTGATAATAGATTAAACGATCAACAATACCAATATATAGTGTTAATCAACAACCATATACCTAAATCACTCATTATGTGGCATTGCTTCATAAATCCCCTCCCCAACCATCAGAGGAAAGCGATTAAAGCGATTGTCATTAAAGATTACAGATAAAACACACTGTAAGGAAATATTAGCTCATTTATTTTGAGAAGAATCAAATCTAAAGATTCAAATTGCTTTAATTGAACTGAGTCCAAATTGATTTAGTTCATACTTCATCAACGGTTCGTCAACTGAACATAAAATTCAGTATATCCTTAAAATCTGTTTAAGTTTACTTCATGTACAAGATAATACGAACAGAAAAATAATTAATACGCTACAGGCTAGGAAGCACAGGATCTGGGCAAAGTTTCATCTTAAAATACACCACACAAGACAATACTTCTTTATAAATGAAACAAGAATTTATTGAGCTATTCTATAGATTATATGGATCTAAAAATAATGAACACACAAACATACATACACATACACACACAGTTGCAACGGATTTATGAGGTGAGTTAATGAGAAAATCTCAACCAAATTCACAGGCGTATCAAGAATCAATAAAAGCAGAGCCCTAGTTTATCTTTTTTTTAATATATTTTATTTACACATTTTCAATTACACAAACAGTGTACATATAGACAGAAAAATACAAATAAAGACACATAAACTCAAATAGAAATGAAATAAGTGAAAGAAAGAAATAAACAAAATAGTATAGATATTAAAGTAAAATCAACTACAGAGGGAAAAAAAAACTGCTCAGAAGAAATACAAAGCACTGTTAGTAAAGGAGCAATCAGCACCAGTAAGAAAATGCTTGTTATCTCAACAAAGTGAAATACATGTACATTGCGAGAAGCACCGATAATGCACACACACCTAAATACCCACAGAGTTATAGTCTCGACAAGTACAACATAAAAGGCACCCACATTTTGTCAATGGTCGCAGAGGTCAAACAAACGCTATGTCGAACCCTCTCTAGATGCAATAGGTGAGTGATTTCTAATAATCAGGTCTTAAAAGATGGCACATTTTCATTTTTCCATAAAGTTAAAATATTTATTTTTGCAATGACCATACTATATTGTACCGTTTTTTGTTGGAATAGGTTAGAGTAGTAAGGTGTCGGGCCCCGCCCAATATAGCAGTGTAAGGGTCTGGGGTGATATCACAACCATGAATCGTGGAGAGGCAAATGAAAATATCAGACCAGAATTCATATAGTTTGGGGCAGAACCAGAAGAGATGACCAAGAGTGCCTTCTTCTGCTTTACATTTTGGACAGATTGGGGAAACAGAGGGATAAAAAGAGTGTAGTTTAGTGCAGGAATAATGGAGTCTATGGATTACTTTGAATTGGATGAGTTGATGTCGAGAGTTTATCGAGCGGGAGTGGATGGAGGAAAGGCAAGTATCCCAGTCATCAGCACTGATTGTAATGCCAAGATCTTTTTCCCAGGCTTCTTTTAGGTATCGAGTAGGACCAGGCTCATAAGCTGTAAAAATGTTGATAAAACGAGAGACAAGTCTCCTCGAATCAGGGGCCTGGTTTAGTAGAGCGTACAAATCTGTGGAGACAGGGAGTGACTCGAAGTTTGCTATGTTTTTGCGTGTGTAATCTCTAATCTGGAGGAAACCGAAGGAATGTGAAGGTGGGAGTGTATATTTTTCCTTCAGTTGCGTGAAGGTAGTGAAAGCTTTTTCAATGTTAAGGTCTGCTAAAGTGGCAAGACCTTTGTTCTTCCGGTTCAAAAAAGCGTTATCATTTCAAGCTGCGGTAGGGAACTTTTGACGCTCTAGCGGTTAATAAACAGAACTGCTTGCATCTTGCGGAAGAACATCGTAGCCGGAACTACTTCTCTCTGTTTATGTCTATGAAGAATCACAAAGGTACTGGGTTACTCCGCCGCGTTACCCCCCAAGCAATCTAAAATAGTCTGAATATAAACACTTATTATAGGTGCACCCTAGTGATTCAGGACAAGCCAAAAACACAGTTTGGAAAATGGATTCATGGTGTACTCGCTTATTCTATACATTTTTCTACATTTTGAACACAAACAAAGTTACGGGCCGCAGCTCTGATTGGTTGATTTCTTACCGGGAGCGGTCTGTAACTGCAAATGGCAATAGGACCACTGGGAGGAGCCAGAGGAGCTTGATTTTTTTCACAGATTATCTGTCTCATATTCTACTGTCAGGACATAATGACAGGTTTAATAAATATGTAAAGAATATTTTTTTGTAAAGAGGGGGGGGGGGGAGTGGGGTTGTGGCAAATAGGGGTGTAAGCTGAAAAATCGGGTAGATTGTATGTTTTTTTTTTATTTGTTGCCAAATTCTTAGAGTGCTGGCAACTATGAACCAATAACCAGCGATAGCTGTCGGAAGTTTGTTTGTTGAAAAGAGTAGAGCGGGAAGAGAGCCTTCGGGAAGGTCCTGTTCAATTGCAAGCCATGCCGGGGTAGAATATGTAACATTACCTGGGTGTGCATTTTGCCAATACGTCAAGGCTCTACAATTTGCAGCCCAGTAGTAATGCTGGAAATTAGGCAGGCTAAGGCCTCCTGTCGATTTGGGTTTGGTGATGTGTTTTTTAGAAATGCGGTGTACCTTAAATCCCCAAATGAAAGAAAAGATTGTGGAGTTCAAAAGCTTAAAAAATGTTTTCGTTATGAATATACACAAAGATTGGAAAAGATAGAGGAACCTGGGGAGACCAGGTAAAGATAGAGGAACCACGTGCACTATCATAGATAAGGGTAACAGCCTCCAGGTTTCAATATTAGAATTTAAGTTTTTCTAACATATTTAAATAGTTCAATTTAAAAATTTTGTTTGGGGTCTTTGGGGATAACCAATACTAAATATTTTTTTTTTTGTCTGTGACAATATGGAAGGGTAAGCTGTTAACAAAATTTGGGCTCAAGTTATTTTTGAGAGATAAGAATTTGCTTTTGTCCCAATTTATAGTGTAGCCAGACAGTTCACCAAATTTATTAATATCTTTTCAACTTAATAACGACCTTGCACCATTTCAGCAATAGATAGAGGTTTGTTTGCCTTTACTTGTGGTTGTGCTGCTGGCCGCAGTGTCGTTTTGTCTCCTTGGCTCGCGTTGAGCTGAAAGGGGAATCCTGGCTGGGATTTGCTATTGCGTTGATGACGTCTGGGGATGCCCTTTGCCTTGATTGGTTGGTTGACTGCCCGGCGATTTTGAGAGATTCAACAGCTCTTGCCTTGTCGGTGGACAAAGTTTCTTCCGAGTCCTCTCGTTTGCATGGCGTGAGCTTTGGAGATTCTGTCACGGAAAGTTGAAGTTCTTTATGACTTGCAAGCATGCTGATGGCTAGGAGGCAGGGTTTAAGAGGGTTAAGCAAGCGAGAAAGAATGGTTTCGCTTTCACGAAGTTTCAACAGAGTGGTTTTGAGTTCTGGATGGCAAGAACGCTAGCAACGTGTAGTTCAAGCCATGGTCAAGATGGAAGAGCAGCGTAGCACAGCCCACCGCATTTAAGCGACGCGATACACGACAAACCCTCGACAAGAGACGACACGCTTGGAGACTAGACTACAGACTAGACTAGAGACTAGTTCAAGCATTGGGGTTTTATCGAAGCAGATTTGGTCCATCCCAAGATGCGATCTCCCAATGGGATGCTGTTGCAGATCTTAAACACGCCCCGTACTGTTTCTCGATTAAACATCATGTGGCATTGTCATGTGGGATGGATCTTTGGGTTAATACCTTATAAAGTGTCATAATATGCACACAATACAGAATCTGGTAATTTCATTTGCTCCAAGTTTAGGTTAATAACGTGAGCTTTCATTCAATACTAAACCTTCCATATCTTACACACATTTAATAGCACTATCTGTTAAAGTTATAAAAACCATACACAAAACATTGGTTAAAGTTGCACCAATTACCTTGAGCACATCAAACATATATAAATACATAAAAAAATATTTGTGAATATTGTTAAACTTCAGATTTCTTAATGGTTGTCCTTTTGAGATAGTTTATTGAAAAGTTCAGTTCGTAGAAAGATTTTCAAGCAAGCAGGAAGCAGAGTCATGGGATGATCCTGTACAGGTTCTTTGTGTTGAGGTCCACTAATTGTTAACGATTCCTGTGGCGTTTCCATACGTTGGGATCATGTGATGCTTTGATACACAAGACCCTTATATCTTGTAAAAAGAGTTAATTAAATCAGCTCCTTTTTAGGGACTCAGGATGTCGATGTCCCATTAGTTTCCTCATGAGCGGGGGCATTTTGCAACAGACCTTTTCTCTGTTGTATGAACACATTATCACTTCACTTAATGTCGCAAAGAAATTAGCCATTTCTTTCCTTGACAGGAAAGGGGTCCAGACTGTCAGGGTGCATACTAGACAGAGGACTCAGATGCAGAGTAGAGAAAAGGAGAATCTTTATTCTCGCCAGAAAACACAAAATAACATAAACCATTATAAAATGCTCTGGCGCACACAAAGATCTCTGAGCTGGCCGGCACACTGCAGACCACTCGCGCTGCAGGATCTCCGAACTACGGATCATTTGACTGAAAAACAGAAGGTGAGACTGATACTTAGAACCATACAAAACATGGGCAAAGACAAAACAATCTACTCACGACAACAGACAGAAAAGCAGAGACATATAAAGGAGTGGGGGAACGAGCGACAGGTGGGGAAGAATCAGCTCGTGATCTGCACAACCCTGCCACGATCAGCGCTGATTGCCCAGACCACGAGCTACCAAACAGACAGGACAACACAGACCTCAGGGGAAGCTGAGACGGCACCCTGCACTGTGACACAGACAGTCATGAGCATTGTTTTTCCTCAGCTAATCATTAACTGTGTTCAGATCGCAGATGGGAGGAAGTAGGCTTTTATAATTCCTTTGGCAGAAGTAGCCGATTCTGCAGTTATTGGTGTGGCTGTTCACCTAGGTCCTACAACACACACACACAGACACACATTTAAATCAACAAATTAGAGAGGAGTTAGAATTTGTTCTCTCTATTAAAATAAACCAGTATCAGCAACTAAATTAATTAATTAAAAAAAATGACAAGTAACTGATAAAGAATGTTATGTAATTGCATTTACTACAGCACAAACCAAAGTCAATCAAATTTTTTTGAGAGCTTGAAAAAAAAAAAAAAAAAAACAATTACATAAAATTACATAAAATTAAATGTTCCAGACTATTTGTTTTGGCTAAAAGAAGAAAAAGACACACAAAAAAGAGAAAACAAAAAAAACTTGCAAACACAGTATGTTTCTAGCACACTCCTCTTTGAATCCTTAATATCTCTCCTTACATAATGAAATATGAGTGCAAAGAGCAAAATTTTAAAGGATTTCATATGCCCCAAAGGACATAAAAGGCAGCACTGTTTTGCCTCAGAGGATCTTGCCCCACATACATACTGCCATGACAAAGAGAACTGTGTCACTGCAGCTAATGTTGCTCATTGTGCATGGTGTCTTTATGCCAGCTTCAGCACAAGTCTGCAGTCTGCTCGGTCAGCCTGCCTTACCTTCACTTTATGCAGAAAGAGACATTAACATTGGGGCAATTTTCTCAATACATAGAGATGCTGTGTTAAAAATGCATAATTATACCTCAAAACCAGATCCAACAGCATGTGTCAGGTCAGTATGATAATACAATGATATGATGATACAAAAAAAAAAAAAAAAAAACAACATTTGATGCTTCTTTACAGAATGTAATACAGCTGATGTGTTTTATTTACCACAGCTTAAATTTACGTGAGTTTAAATTTGCTCAGACATTTATTTTTGCCATTGAGGAGATTAATAACAGCACAGAGTTGTTGCCTGGTATTTCTTTGGGTTATAAGATATATGACTCATGTCGCTCTATCGCTCAAACAATCCTCTCAGGCATGGCTTTAATGAATGGTTATGAAGCCACTTTGAGTGATATGTCCTGTTCTAGACCACCAGCTGTTTGTGCAATTGTTGGAGAGTCAACATCCTCACCCACCATTGGCTTGGCATCTTTAGTTGGTCCATTCAGCTTACCTGTTGTAAGAACTCACTTTGCTGCTTGTTTGTGTAATCAAACTATGATGAACCACTGGAACATGTACCAAATATGCTTGAAAATTGATATTGATGGAAAAAATAATGTTGAAAATTAAAGTAAACTGTTGAAAGAAAGCAATTTTTGTTGAATTAGAGCACTATGCTTATATGGTGAAATAATAACTGAAAAGAATTTTCTGTAAAAAATGATGTGGTCATCACATTATATTCTGCTTTTTTATATTGCAGATCAGTCATTTTGCCACATGTGCATGCCTGAGTGACAGAAAAAAGTATCCATCCTTCTTCAGAACAATATCCAGTGATTATTACCAAAGCAGAGCTTTGGCTCAGCTTGTCAAGCACTTTGGCTGGACGTGGGTTGGGACAGTCAGGAGTCGCAATGACTATGGTAATAATGGAATTGCAGCATTTGAGGAGGCTGCAAAAGAAGAGGGGGTTTGTATTGAATACTCCGAGGCAATATTAAGCAGTGATCCACAAGAACAGTTTCTAAAGACACTGAAAGTGATCAAAAAGGGCACTGCCAGGGTTTTGCTAGCTTTTATGGCATTAGGAGATTTTCTCCCCCTCTTGAAGGTAATTTCGCAACACAACATCACAGGGATACAGTGGGTTGGCAGTGAATCCTGGATCACTTCTCGAACTATTGCAGAAACAAAGGAATACAGTTTCCTTTCTGGAGCTGTGGGTTTTGCTATAGCAAATGCCAAACTTGTGGGCTTGCGAGACTTCCTAGTAAATGTGCACCCTAATCAAGAACCAAACAATGAACTTTTAAAAGAATTTTGGGAAATAGCTTTTCAGTGCTCATTCAGGAACATTGGCAGTGATGGCTGTACTGGTTCAGAGAGACTTGCAGAGCTGCAAAATGAATATACTGATGTATCAGAGCTACGAATAGTAAATAAGGTGTACACTGCAGTATATGCTGTTGCATATACACTTCAAAATGTATTAAAACACTTCAGATCCTCCACCAACAGCAGCAAAAGAGGGTGGCCCACACCACAAACGGTAAATGAGGAGAACTTAGTTTCATAGAGAAACAAATTAATACATAAATAATGTTACTGATGTTTCCTCTTAGGTGTTGAAGTATATGAGGGATGTGAGATTCACTGTTAAAACAGGTGAAGACATTTTTTTTGATGAAAGTGGTGATCCAGTGTCGAGATATGACCTTGTTAACTGGCAGCCTGCTGAGGACGGAAGTTTGCAGTTTGAGCTTGTGGGCCTTTATGACAGCTCACTGCCTTCACAACAACGTCTTCAAATTAATCAGGAACACATACTATGGGTAGATAAACATGGACAGGTACATTAATAACATTTTAAATCATTAAATGGTCAGTGACTGAAGAACTGTCAGTTAGTTGAATATGACAAAATATGTATGAAAGCAGCGGCATTATAGTGATAAAAGTTACTACTGAAGTCAAGTTATTTTGCCAATTCAAACCATATCTTTGAAGTGTTATATTATAACTTATTTTCATATAGTTGCCAGTGTCCGTATGCAGTGAGATTTGCCCCCCCGGCACTAGGAAGGCTGTGCAAAAAGGACGACCTGTCTGCTGTTATGACTGTATTCCATGTGGAGAAGGAGAAATCAGCAATGGCACAGGTAAAATAGTATATGTGGGATAAATCTTATGAAACTATGTTAAAGTTAATTCTAATACTGTCCTCTTACAAAGAACTTTACATTCACCAATATTTATTTTTTATATATTGGAATAATTTCTTTACAGATTCTAGTGACTGCTTTCCTTGTGATTTGGAGTCCTGGTCGAATGAAAGGAAAGATGGATGTATATTAAAAGTAGTTGAATTCCTTTACTATACAGAAATCATGGGGGTGGCGTTTTGCATTTTCTCCTTCATTGGAGTGTTATTAACAGCAATCATATCTTTTCTGTTTTACCTTCATAAAGAAACATCTATTGTAAGAGCCAACAATTCAGAGCTGAGCTTCCTGTTGCTTTTCTCACTCTCATTGTGTTTTCTCTGTTCACTTACTTTTCTTGGTCGACCCACTGAGTGGTCCTGTATGTTGCGTCACACAGCATTTGGAATCACTTTTGTCCTCTGTATCTCCTGTATTCTGGGGAAAACAATAGTTGTGTTAATGGCATTTAAGGCCACACTTCCAGGAAGTAATGTCATGAAATGGTTTGGGCCTCTTCAACAGAGACTCAGCGTTGTTTCCTTAACATTTATACAGTTGATTATCTGTGTGCTTTGGTTAACAATATCCCCACCTTTCCCATACATGAATTTGAGCTATTATAGAGAAAAGATCATCCTTGAATGTAACTTAGGTTCAGCTCTTGGTTTTTGGGCTGTTTTGAGTTACACTGGCCTGCTATCAGTTATGTGTTTTCTTTTAGCTTTTCTTGCTCGGAAACTCCCTGATAACTTCAATGAAGCCAAGTTCATCACATTCAGTATGCTCATATTCTGTGCTGTCTGGCTCACATTTATCCCAGCTTATGTCAGTTCTCCAGGAAAATTCACGGTAGCTGTACAGATATTTGCTATTTTATCATCAAGTTTTGGTTTACTATTTTGTATATTTGTTCCAAAATGTTACATAATTTTGTTAAGACCAGAGAAAAACACAAAGAAACACATGATGAGGAAATAGTCATCTAAAGCTCTTTAAATCTTTCCCTGCCATTGACAAGTTATCCCATCTTTTAGAAGACAACGCTTCCCCGCCAAAGAAAAGTTTTTACAGCTTTTTGTGTTTTCACTGTTATACACTCGGGGGTGCTATTACACATCTGAATGAGTACAAAACCTCCTAAACAAAAACACACATGAACAGAATGGAGAAATGAGCAATCTTTTATATAAACTGATGCATATTTAAAAAAAATGCAATTATCTGAAGTAGACAGCATATAAATGAAAACTGCATAAAGTTAAGAAGTAAAATGTTGATCCAGGAAGTGGTATATGTCTGTGCAAGATTTGAAGGTGTTGATGGAAGTTATTTACTAGATGTATGCTTTGATAATCTTACTCAATATTTATACAGTTGTAGTTTGTAACAACAAAATGTGATTTTCTCACCTTTTTGAAAGAAAAAAAGGCCATCTGAAAGTGTTCTACATTCTGATAAATGAACTTGAGGGAAAAAAAAAACATAACTAAAATACTTTAGTTTGTAAAAAGTAAACAGAATCACTCTAAGTTAATTCACAGGTCTTGTGCTTTTGCATACTGAGATTGGCTTTCATAACATCTGGAAAAAAAAAAAGTTCAATATTACATTATGCTTAGATTCACAGCAAGAATATGTATGTCCTCTGAAACTGGTGGATTACCATGTTATCATGAGTACTGAATGGTAGCACTTCTCTCAACTCTTTCTAATTCTCTGACTCTTCTGGTTCAGCACTCTCAGTTTCCATATTCATGAAACCCGCCAACCCCAGATTCTCCTTGTGTCGCTCAATCATCCCCAGGATATTATTATTATTATTATTGTGATAACAACATTTAAAAAAATGAAACTAAACATTAAGTAAGTAACATATTCTAACACTATTCCAATTTGTAAAAGGTATTCCCATCCTCATCCTTGTAATGACAAGTTTTCTAAGGCTTTTGCACACCCAACAACCTTTTTTTTCAGTCATGCAAGCACAGTTCCAACTGTATCTCTTAAATGGGGGAAAACTAAACTCTCCAAATCTGTTTAACAAGCTTACAAATAAATTTCATATTTGAAATCCCCAATAAAATCTGACAACTGTCTCATAAATGTTGTTACATTAAGTATGTACCTGAAGTAGGGAATGAAGACATTAAGTCAACACTTACTTTAAACGTGGGAGCCCTAATCACCTTCTGAGCATTACAAGAAATGGATATTGGTATATAAAATGGAGGCATGCATCTACTCATTCAGGTTAGTCCCAAGGAGCCAAGAAAATGCTTCTGATACTGATGTAACCTATCACTGTCTGTTTGTTTGTTTGTTTTTTAAGTTGTAAAATATAACTTTATTCACACCATATTTCTGATATTATCGATCAATCTTATCAGATTAACTTTGATCGTTCACTCTTCCGTGACTCTAGTACACCTGCAAAGCGTTAGCACTCGTTAGCTTGTCATTAGCGTTTTCTTTTCTCCTCTCCTCTCCTCTCTCACGCTGCAGTTTTTCACAAGATCATCAAACAACCGCAGTAAGAATATTTCATAAAGCACGGTGAGTAATGGCTTCGCCTACTATCGTTATTTGCACCTCTTGCCACATGTACAGTTTATCTATCTCTGTCGCTGATGAGGGATTCACATGTGATAAATGCAGGGAAATAGTTAGGCTGACAGAGAAAATTTCAGAATTAGAGACACGCATCCAAACTTTAATTGAGGACAGTAAGAATGTTAGGGCTCTAGATACGGCTTTGGATGCGTCTAGCTCAGGGACTCCTGTACATTGTCCGGTTCCGGCAACAGAGCTCCTGCAGCAAGGCAACTGCGGGACGGTGAGGCAGCGTAGTCGTGGGTCAAAACACCGCTCTTCTGTTCTGATCAAAACATTAAACAGGTTCTCCCCACTCAGTGATGCACCCACTGAGAAACCTGATGAAAGTGCTCTAGTTATTGGTGATTCTATTGAACGGAACGTGAATATAGAGACACCAGCCACCATAGTCAAATGTTTACCGGGAGCCAGAGCGCCTGACATCTTGGCAAATTTAAAAGTGCTGGCTAATGCTAAACATAAATACAGTAAGATTGTTATTCATGCCGGCGCTAATGATGTTCGACTTCGCCAGTCGGAGATCACTAAAAATAACTTTAAAGAGGTGTGTGAACTTGCAAGCACGATGTCAGACACTGTAATATGCTCTAGTCCCCTCCCTGCTTACCGTGGTGACGAGATGCATAGCAGATTGTCATCACTCAATGGCTGGATGTCTAAGTGGTGCCCACAGAATAACATAGGTTTCATAGACAATTGGACAAGCTTTTGGGGCAGACCTGACCTGTTTAAAAGAGATGGTCTTCATCCCTCCTGGGGTGGTGCCACTCTTCTGTCTAGAAATATGGCACATTGTCTTAGTGTTTATACTTGTCTAACTGGGGCCCAGGTCAGGAAGCAGACAGACTGGCTAAACCGACCGTCTGCTAGCTGCCTCCCGTCACAGAGGTCAGTTAATTCTCAGCACATAGAGACTCTTTCACCTAGATATCACACTATAGAGACTGTGTCTGTTCCCCGAACTAGAAAATACAAAAAACGTCCAAACCAAGTTAAGGTTAACAATTTAATTGAGGTTCAACAAATAAAAAACAAACGCAATATGGATAAACAAATGATAAAGCTTGGCTTATTGAATATCAGATCCATTTCTACGAAAACACTTTTTGTAAATAATATGATAAATGATCATAATATAGATGTGCTCTGTTTGACAGAAACTTGGCTAAAACCTGATGATTACATTATCTTAAATGAGTCCACCCCCCAAGATTACTGTTATAAACATGAGCTGCGTCTAAAAGGCAAAGGGGGAGGAGTTGCTTCAATTTATAACAACGTTTTCAGGATTTCTCAGAGGGCAGGCTTCAAGTATAACTCGTTTGAAGTAATGGTGCTTCATATAACATTATCCAGAGAAACCAATGTTAATGATAAATCCCCTGTTATGTTTGTACTGGCTACTGTATACAGGCCACCAGGGCACCATACAGACTTTATTAAAGAGTTTGGTGATTTTACATCCGAGTTAGTTCTGGCTGCAGATAAAGTTTTAATAGTTGGTGATTTTAATATCCATGTCGATAATGAAAAAGATGCATTGGGATCAGCATTTATAGACATTCTGAACTCTATTGGGGTTAGACAACATGTTTCAGGACCTACTCATTGTCGAAATCATACCCTAGATTTAATATTGTCACATGGAATTGATGTTGATAGTGTTGAAATTATTCAGCCAAGTGATGATATCTCAGATCATTATTTAGTTCTGTGTAAACTTCACATAGCCAAAATTGTAAATTCTGCTTCTTGTTACAAGTATCGAAGAACCATCACTTCTACCACAAAAGACTGCTTTTTAAGTTATCTTCCTGATGTATCCAAATTCATTAGCCTATCCAAAACCTCAGAACAACTTGATGATGTAACAGAAACTATGGACTCTCTCTTTTCTAGCACTTTAAATACAGTTGCTCCTTTACGCTTAAGGAAGGTTAAGGAAAACAGTTTGACACCATGGTATAATGAGCATACTCGCACCCTAAAGAGAGCAGCCCGAAAAATGGAGCGCAGCTGGAGGAAAACAAAACTAGAGGAATTTAGTATTGCTTGGCGGGAAAGTAGCATATCCTATAGAAAAGCATTAAAAACTGCTAGATCTGATTACTTTTCTTCTCTTTTAGAAGAAAACAAACATAACCCCAGGTATTTATTCAATACAGTGGCTAAATTAACTAAAAATAAAGCCTCAACAAGTGTTGACATTTCCCAACACCACAACAGTAATGACTTTATGAACTACTTTACTTCTAAAATCGATACTATTAGAGATAAAATTGCAACCATTCAGCCGTCAGCTACGGTATCACATCAGACAGTGCACTATAGACCCCCTGAGGAACAGTTCCACTCATTCTCTACTATAGGAGAGGAAGAATTGTATAAACTTGTTAAATCATCTAAACCAACAACATGTATGTTAGACCCTATACCATCTAAGCTCCTAAAAGAGGTGCTTCCAGAAGTCATAGGTCCTCTTCTGACTATTATTAGTTCCTCATTGTGATTAGGATATGTCCCCAAAACCTTCAAACTGGCTGTTATTAAGCCTCTCATAAAAAAACCACAACTTGACCCCAGAGAACTTGTTAATTATAGAACAATCTCGAATCTCCCTTTTCTGTCCAAGATATTAGAAAAGGTGGTATCCTCACAATTATATTCCTTCTTAGAGAAAAATGGTATATGTGAGGATTTCCAGTCAGGATTTAGACCGTATCATAGTACTGAGACTGCTCTCCTTAGAGTTACAAATGATCTGCTCTTATCATCTGATCGTGGGTGTATCTCTCTATTAGTTTTATTGGATCTTAGTGCTGCGTTTGACACAATTGACCACAACATTCTTTTGCATAGACTTGAACACTTTGTTGGCATCAGTGGAAGTGCATTAGCATGGTTTAAATCATACTTATGTGACCGCCATCAGTTCGTAGCAGTGAATGAAGATGTATCATATCGATCACAAGTGCAGTATGGAGTACCTCAAGGCTCAGTACTAGGGCCGCTACTCTTCACGCTTTATATGTTACCCTTGGGAGATATCATCAGGAAACATGGTGTTAGCTTTCACTGTTATGCTGATGATACTCAGCTCTATATTTCCTCGCAGCCCGGTGAAACACACCAATTTGAAAAACTAATGGAATGCATAGTCGATATAAAAAATTGGATGACAAGTAATTTCTTACTGCTAAATTCAGAAAAAACAGAGGTGTTAATCATAGGGCCTAAAAACTCTGCTTGTAATAACCTAGAACACTGTCTAAGACTTGATGGTTGCTCTGTCAATTCTTCGTCATCAGTTAGGAACCTAGGTGGTCTACTTGATCACAATCTTTCCTTAGAAAGCCACGTTTCTAGCATTTGTAAAATTGCATTTTTCCATCTCAAAAATATATCTAAATTACGGCCTATGCTCTCAATGTCAAATGCAGAAATGTTAATCCATGCATTTATGACTTCAAGGTTAGACTATTGTAATGCTTTATTGGGTGGTTGTTCTGCACGCTTGGTAAACAAACTACAGCTAGTCCAAAATGCAGTAGCAAGAGTTCTTACTAGAACCAGGAAGTATGACCATATTAGCCCGGTCCTGTCCACACTCCACTGGCTCCCTATCAAACATTGTATAGATTTTAAAATATTGCTTATTACTTATTCAAATACTGAGGTGCTAAACCATTCAGGGCTTTATGAGCTCCTTTTACATTATACTCCTCTACGTCTGCTACGTTCTCAAAACTCAGGCAATTTGATAATACCTAGAATATCAAAATCAACTGCGGGCGGCAGATCCTTTTCCTATTTGGCGCCTAAACTCTGGAATAACCTACCTAACATTGTTCGGGAGGCAGACACACTCTTGCAGTTTAAATCTAGATTAAAGACCCATCTCTTTAACCTGGCATACACATAACATACTAATATGCTTTTAATATCCAAATCCGTTAAAGGATTTTTAGGCTGCATTAATTAGGTAAACCGGAACCGGAAACACTTCACATAACATCGTACTTTCTACATCATTAGAAGAATGGCATCTACGCTAATATTTTTCTGTTTCTCTCTTGTTCCGAGGTCACCGTGGCCACCAGATCCAGTCTGTATCCAGATCAGAGGGTCACTGCAGTCACCCGGATCCAGTACGTATCCAGACCAGATGGTGGATCAGCACCTAGAAAGGACCTCTACTGCCCTGAAAGACAGCGGAGACCAGGACAACTAGAGCCCCAGATACAGATCCCCTGTAAAGACCTTGTCTCAGAGGACCACCAGGACAAGACCACAGGAAACAGATGATTCTTCTGCACAATCTGAATTTGCCGCAGCCTGGAATTGAACTACTGGTTTCGTCTGGTCAGAGGAGAACTGGCCCCCCAACTGAGCCTGGTTTCTCCCAAGGTTTTTTTCTCCATTCTGTCACCGATGGAGTTTCGGTTCCTTGCCGCTGTCGCCTCTGGCTTGCTTAGTTGGGGTCACTTAATCTACAGCGATATCATTGACTTGATTGAAAATAAATGCACAGACACTATTTAAACTGAACAGAGATGACATAACTGAATTCAATGATAAACTGCCTTTAACTATCATTTTGCATTATTGAGACACTGTTTTCCAAATGAATGTTGTTCAGTGCTTTGACGCAATGTATTTTGTTTAAAGCACTATATAAATAAAGGTGATTGATTGATTGATGTAACCTTGTTTCCCTGAAATAAGGGAATGTGCGTTGCATGGAAATGCATATAGGAAAAACTCCTATTTTAATCTGTACTCAAGCCTTATTTGTTTATGTCTGTATAACTGTATAAACCAATGGAAATTTAGCCTGCCAGAAAGGGTGGAGCTGATTACTATATAAGTCAGCTTGGACTGCCGTTCATCAGATCATTCAACTGAAACAACAATCTTTGATTTGCGTGCAGGTTATAGCATGGCAAGTGATGCAATGCTTGTTCACTTGTCTCAGGGGACCAAGTTTATATCAGTAAACGGAGTGTTCGCTTTCAAACTGTCTCTCCTGTTGCATTGAAATACATATGGGGAACACATCCAATAATGCATCACTATTAGCAGATACAGAACAGTCTGCTCTGCAAGCCCAGTCTCAGAGCACTAAGATAAGGACTCCACGAACATAAGCACATTGTGCCCCAAGCTAGTAGCTGAGAAGCACAGATCTAACAAGCTTCGCCCAAGGGGGAAGATCCGTTCAAAAAGATGAATCATTCAGTAAAAACACCACTGAGTTTTGATTTGAGGATGAGCAAAATAGTTTGCTTTGGTCTTTGTTTGGAACTATTTTCTTTGGTGAAATAGAACAACGGTTAATATTGTGTCTATAAAGTACACAACTTGTTAACTAATTGTTTATTGAACTATGTATTTGCAATCGTGATACTCAGCAAAACAGCTCACTTGTTATGCTACTTAGACAATGTTTTAAATAAACTCAACAGTTGAACATTTTCCTCATGTACTTTCTGTGAATTTATGTGTTCTATTAAGCTTGTTTTGAAGTTGAATGAAACATTAATATAATCAGAACAGGTCTTGCGTTTCAATGCTTCCTCAGTCTTTTTTTCTCCTCTTTTTTTAAATTATTTTTACTCAAATTTTAATCAGGCTAACTTGTCCAGTGAGGCATATAAAGATGTCATTCACTTAAAAAATGGCTCAGACGAGCTTTAATGTCGAGTACAACAACATGATATACACAATTATTCATGTACATGTAGTTACTAATTATAGTAAGGTGTCACATCAACATGGGACAGTTAAACACATATAAACAAATGAAATTTCACATATTTTGCTATTTGTCAGTTATTTTGACAGATAGTAGTTACTATGACAATCTTTCGCATTGGGCTTTATGATAAAAGTTAGGTAAACACTACTTTAAATGCTCTCAATATGAAAACTGAACTTCCAATGAACTATGCTATGATAGAAATTCCCAGTTTACCAAGGCCACTTAATGTCATGATGGGAGGCTATTGTGACATTATATCACTTATACATTAAATTAAATATTCTTAAGTATTCTTAAATTTCTTAAGTATAATTAAGTGAATTTACCAGGAATTATGAATAAAGCCTCTAATCCTCAGTCGTTCTCGGACTGCTCCAGTTGGCTGGGTTTCAGATTTGAATGATGCGTGCGCAATCCCATAATGCCACACTTCAGTAAGTTAGTGTAAAAAGCAAGAGCTACAGTGACAACACCTGCTTCTTGTAAATTAATTACAGTTGATGTGGAAATATACTGTTAACAACTGTAAAACCTTATTTGAACCATAATGCATTGCAAATTACAGCTGCATTTTGTAAAATGTTTATGCAGTCATTTTCTGTAAAATTTTGCTGTAGGAACTACAGCATTTTCTTACAGTGTAATATAATAACAATTTAAAAACATTCTACAAAATACAAACAGCAAACACAACAAAAAACCATAAAACCCACTTGACTAACCAAAAGCCTACTTGAAGAGTAATTCAGTTGTTTTTTTAAAAGAATCAGCTGAGTTTGCACGACGCAGAAAAAGAGGCAAAGCATTCCACAGCCTAGGAGCGACTGCCTGGAATGACTGGTCCCCTCTAGTTTTAAAATGAGTACGGGGAACAAGTAATAGCCTCTGATCTAATGACCTAATGAGACTCCGGGTAGGAGTATGAAGCTGTATCAAGTCAGTGATGTAGGTAGGGACTTGGCCATGCAAGGCTCTAAAAGTAAGAACCAGGATTTTAAAATGAATTCTATACTGGACTGGTAATCAGTGAAGTGCTACTAAAGCCAGTGTGATGTGTTCTTTTTTCTGAACCCTTGTGCATAGTTCAAATTCACTACCCTTTCATTTTGTTCGAGAAGAAAACATCCATTCAATTAAAGTGCTGTAAAAATGTATTAGTCAGATTAGTGCACAAATATATATATATATATATATATATATATATATATATATATATATATATATATATATATATATATATATATATATTAGGGGTGTAACGGTACGCAAAAATTACGGTTCGGTATTTACCTCGGTTTTAAAGTCACGGTTCGGTTCATTTTCGGTACAGTAAGGGAAAGAAATGCAAACATTAAACTGCAAGTTGTTTATTACTATACACTTTTTTTTTTTAAATACGTTGTAATAAAATATATATAAAATAAAAAAAGAATAAAAAATAAAATACTGCTGCAAAGTTCTCCACTAAATAAAATACTCTCAGTCTCAAACCAATATCATATAATAAAATATAATGAAAAATATAAATAAATAACTATGATTACAGTGCAGCATTACCAATCCCAGCTTATATGCCGTGCCTGCTGCTGTAGGTGACAGGGAGACCGCTGACAGACCAGGCTCTTGTCTTCATGACATCAATATCTATACTTCATGTTGAGCATAAATATAAAGCCTACTGATAAAGGACACCATCAACAGTATTGACGGCAAAATAGACTATGTTTGACTGGTGCAATATTTGAAAATCGATAATAATTTATTTATTTATTTTTTAAATTACATTTATATCTGAATTTGTCAACATATAGCTAGACTTTCAAACATCAAAGTGTCATGAATTAATATTTATCTGTGTACAAAATGACATATAAACATATTTTCCTATCCTATTTTACCTCTGGCCTGTTCTTCGTATGTCGCTAACTCAGTTAGCTGGATTTGATTGTTGACGATTTGGCGTGATCTTGGATCATTTGGTTCTTCGAAGCTCATCCCAGAGCTGCTGTCATAGCAACAAGTCCGTTTCAATCAGAACTGAATTCAAAATATGTCTGCTACCACCACTACTTTATTACAAGAGTATCTTACTGATCCAGGGACAATAATTTAAAATAATAATCATTAAAAAAATATCTAAAAATAATATAAAAATGCTGAATAGTTCATGACAGCCTACTAAAGACACAGCAAGTTTTACTCACTGAAATATTTATTTCTCATAAAATTATTACTTCATAATTGTATTAGAGTCTTACACACATGCTATACAGATAAGAGTCATGCATTATTTTGAGTGTGACTGCTATTATAAGAGTGGCTTGATGGAGCGCAGGAGATGCAGATAACATGATATTGACCCTTAAGAAACTTTCATTAAAGCTGTCACGTAACAAATCTGTCCAAACATAAAACGAAATGAATAGATAATTTCTACATTGAAATAAAAATGTGAAGACTGCACAACTACTATAAATTGTGAATCTAAATAATTGGGAATCATGAAAAAATTCTAATAAAGTAAAAACGTTTATCTATTATCTGTTTCATGTATCTATTATAACATTTATGTAGTTTTGTTTGCTTGGCTGTTTCCTTATAAAAGTCCAGAAATTTGTCAAGTTTGTCGTCGGGTGTCATTTTAAATTACATGACGTCATTACATTGCCATCTTGCCACCAGCCAATCGCTGCACTGCTGATCATTCTTTCGAGTATCGATACATATCCCCTTTTAAGCCAACACATGAACGCGCAATTATCTCAGATAACTCAATCCAGCGATACTAATCATACACAACAGGTGTGTTCGAAGAACCCAATTAGCTGGATCATGATTAGCACGATGATATCATCTTGGATGTGTCATTTTATCTCGGATTTATTAAGCGACGTACGAAGAACGTGCCCCTGGAAACGCTTCCAACACTCTTGCGTGTTGCGTGAAAAATAGCCGTCGGTTCTATTTCTAGCATTCGCGTGCAGTTATAAAACACATACTTGTTTTATAATTTATATATAATTATAATGTCCGTTTTTAATTCGGCTCCCATCTTAACAGGATAGAGCTTGCAGACTGCCTGCATGAGACGCGCATCTCATCAAGTCTCCGCGTTCAGCGCAAATCCGTTTAATAAAACAGGGCAGGATTTGCGCTGAACGCTCTAACCTGTTAAAATGGGAGCCGAAATTAAAAACGGACACGCCACGCAGCTGAGATGCTTGCGCCATGCATCCAGTATGTCGCCGGCCTAAGAATCAGCTGCAGGGCGGGATTTGCGCTGAACGCGGTGACTTCCGCCACTTAATATGTTCGTTTGGAAACACGAAAATGTACTTATTTTCCGCGCACAAAATATTGCATTCCGTCATTCGGTACACACGTGCACCGTACCGAAATCCCTGTACCGAAAGGGTTCGGGATGAATACATGTACCTATATATATATATATATATATATATATATATATATATATATATATAGGTACGTGTATTCGTACCGGACCGTTTCGTCTGTACGCCTTTCCCCCTGTTGCTCTGCTCCCAGGAGTTCTGGAGAGAGTCCGCCAGGACAGAGTAAGTCTACTTCACGTAGCTACACACTGGCCGAGTCGAATCTGGTTTGCGGAACAGACCCACTTATCTCTCGTTTCCTTCGTGGCACTTTGAGGCTGAGACCTGCAACTCGTACTAGAGTGCCGGCCTGGGACCTGGCTATAGTTTTAGAAGGCCATTCTAGGGCTCCTTTTGAACCCCTAGATTCAGTCTCTGAGAAGTTTCTTTCATTTAAGACTACTTTTCTCCTTGATATTTCGTCCCTTAAAAGAGGGGGCCTCTCGGTAGGGGCCGCTTATGGGGGACCCCTCGTCGTGATCTGTGTTTGAAGCATACATTGAAAAAACACCAACTTGTTGGCCGGCTACAGCCTCTGACGTCACTACCGGTGCGACTATAAACAGGCACCTGGAGAACACGTCGTTCTCTTGTTCGTCTTCACTGACTGTTCTGTTTGAAGCGTGTATCTGAAAGAATTGGTAAGAGCAATCTTTCTCTGTATATCATGGGGACTACTAGCAAGCATTTAGACAATGTGTGCGTCCATGTCAGCATTATTTGACACCTGATGACACATGCGATCTTTCCGTCATTTGTTTGGGTGAAGAGCACGCACGCAATGTCTTTGAGGAGGCAATTGGCATGCATTGTGAGCATTTTTTCAAGGAATAAAACTCCACTCACGTTCGTTGCTCTTCCGAAAAAAAGGCAATTACAGGTGGATCTGTTTGGATGTTTTAAAGAGGTATCTTCCCTTTCGTGTTTGTAATGGCGGTGGAAAAGAGAGAGCCTCGGGAGGATGATGTTATATCTTTAACACTATCTGATACTGAGGTTAGTGCTCTGCTGGGTTTTTACCCAGGGAAAGCAGGAGATATTTGAGGATGGTGAAGAAACTGAGGCTGAGCCTTCTCAATTCTCCTGAACTGCGTATGTAGAGCTGTTAGAGGTCATGGATCGCGCCACTGCAAAGTTGGACTTGCCATGGAAATGCGCTAACAAGATGACGATGTAAGGTCGTTAAAAAAAAAAAAACATAGCCTCCAGCTCAGGTGAGCCTTCATGGGGGGTCTCCTGCCAGCTGAGTTAATGCAGCATTTTCAACCGCCATTTTCATTCGGATAATTTTCTAAATATTACGGTTATCGTGTCATGAAATGTAGTTTTAAAAGTATTTCAGGCAAGAAAATAATTGTTTTAAACTCAAATATGCAGTTTATTTATTAAGACAGCGTCTATTTAAAAAATAGACTTCGGAGATGAGCTCCATGTGATCAGTGGGAGCTCAGAGCTCATGTATCCGCCGAGAGCAGTTTCACCTCGGCTAGACCTTCTGACAATTGCCGCTGGCTCTGATGTCTCTTTATTGGTTAAAGATAAAATATAATTAGTTTGGGGTAAAACGAAATGTTCCTTATCTTTGGCCTTTATTCAATTAATCTATTAATATGTTTCATATATATATATATATATATATATATATATATATATATATATATATATATATATATATATATATATATATATATAAAACGTTAGGTCCTTTTTATTCCTGTCCCTATAGAAATATGAACTTTTGTCATATAGCTCCGGTTGACTGCTCACTGACAACATCAGTCGTTCCCATGGTCGTTCCTCCATGACATTTGTGCTTTTTTCTGTTTCTTATAAATATCTTAATGGCTAAAGTCTAATCTCACTGTAATCAGCACAAACTTGGCTATAATAATATGTGAGCAGCATGTATGTACATGATTGTGTTTTTGCGAAAAAAAAAAAAAAAATTGTGCGTGGTTAGTGAAAAACTAAAATGTTAAAACACTTGAATAAGGCAATAAAACATAAACAGAACAATGGTTCCTGGGATTTTTGAGAACTGGAGCTTGTAGCCTAAAATTTTTATTTCTATATCATGTGAAAATCATCGAGTAGGTGTCAACTATCATGAATATCATTGTGATTTACACCTGAGAAGACAAAGGCCTGCATAATGAGCTGCATAATGAGCCTTTCACTCAGCTGTGTGTCTGAGAGGGAGGAATTACAAGAAAGAATGTGAGGACAAAATAAATATATATAATTTTATGTTTGTAGTTTATTTAGAATATATTTATCCCACAACATAATTTAATATCCACTTGGGGGAGCAGTTAAATAGTTTATCAGGAACAAAACAAAAAACATTTATTATTATTATTATTATTATTATTATTATTATTATTATTATTAATTTTGAAAAGAGCTGAGAATATTTTTTTTTTTGGGGGGGGGGGGGTAAATTGAAAGAGTTACATTAAATGTAACTGTTACATTTATTTATTACATTTATATCATTTATATCAAGCTTTTGAATTGTATAGTATTGTATATTGTTATTGAAACTTCATAATATTTCACTTGATTATACATTTAGTCAGGAATTATAGTTTGGAAAAAGTCTTTGGAAAAGGTCTAATAAGTAAAATGTTTACACGTTATGTGAAAACAAATATATAAATAAATAAATAAAAAGAGACTTACTCATGTTTATGATCCCTGCTGAATAAAGCACTTCATCCTTTTTTTCTGAGGAAATCCAAATCTCAAATCCTCAACCACATCGCATCTTTTTGGGGTGAATTATGTTTTATTCCTCTCATCGCGAGGCAAACAGTAAAATAAAAGAACTTAGTTCATTGTAAGTGGCCTGTGTATAAAACATGGCCAGTACTTGTATTCAAACACACAAAGACCAAACACAAAACACCAATCACAGGATAGCACACCACACACTAAAAAAATGCAATCAACAATATGTAATAGATGAGCAGTTCATTGATTCATTGGTTCTGAACTAATGAATCAAGGTTCGTTGAATCTAAAACAATGCAAACCCTAAACTTTAGCTTTTGAATTCAGGCATATTAAACCAAACTCTCTCTAAGCTAGATGACTGGCCTGGTGCCAGCATGGCTGGATCTAAATTACTTTATGACCCCCTCACGGCACAACAGCAAATTCCACAGTCAAGTGAGTAGCCTCAAAGGAGAAACTAAACACATTCCACAATACACACACATAAGCACACACACACACAACCATTTCTTTACGCTCTTTATGTAAGTCCTTAATAAGATGTATTTTGATAGGTTTGTGCTGGGTTAACAAGGGTTAACCAGTTATGCGATGTTTATGATTTTCTGATTTATAACTTGGAAATCTTTCTCCTAATGTAATGTTCTCAAATAAGAGTCATGATTTGTAACACTACCCCTGACCAGATCATAAACTTTTTGACCCTACTTGGAAACAGTACAGCAAAGCCAGGTCATTGGAATTCTTGTTAGAAAATAGAAAAATACCTTTTTAAAACGTATTCTAAATATATTGACTGTGTTGCCTTTTTGTGCTGTGCGTAATTCTGCATATGAATGAAACTTTATGTTTTCTCTACCTTTACATGTAATTTTTGGTTTCTGTGTAATCGTCATGTTGTGACTGAACTATCCACCTTTAGGGAAGGTTTGTAAAATATATTAATCTGGAATTACCAACTTTCTAAAATATAACTGCTAAATTCTGATAAACGCGATAATTTACGCAAGTGGGTGTTTCCCCAGACACAAAGGAAACTTTATCCCGCTTCAGATCGCGGACGTTCATTGGTAATTCGCACAAACAGAGGCGTGAACCAGTCGATCAATAAGAGAACTGACCAAGGAAGTGCGGCTGAGAGAACAGCCTGTTCTCATGGCTCCTTAAGGGAGCTTTCATCTCCATTTTTTCTTTGCTTTTCCTTAATAACTTTATTCTCATATTCGCCTCTCCCTACACGAGGGAGACAAACTCTGAATCATTTTGTTCAGTGAAACTTTAAAACATTGCGAAAGTCGGCTCGCTCCAAAAGACACGAGAGAACACACCCAGCTCCAAAAGAATGACACATGCATGCTCGTCTTGCGAGTCACAAAGAGACCACATGCAAGGATTATTTTCTAAAGAGATTTAAATGCTGCTTATAAGTTGTCGACCTGATTCCTTGTTGTCTTTCAAAAGGTTACTGTCTGTGATTTTGCCATACTGTGAGATTATTCTGTGATCTCGCCTATTTATCTCTTTCTCTCTCTCTCACTCCGTCATGTTTTGTATTTGTTCTACTGTTTGTATTGTTGTACGCATATTTACTCTGTGTGAATCGTAGTTTGATATATTATTAGTTCAATTATTAAAATCCAATATATATTCATGATTGCTTCTGTCTAAAATGCTCACATCACGAGTCAATGAAATGTTTGATCTTAGCTACAAGCTTATTGTTAATTTTCAGTAACCTAAATTTTGTACGGACAGGAGAATGGTTTCATGGACACAAACTATTTTTCCTGGAATTATAAGAAGTGATAACTTTATTGAAAGTTGATAAGTTAATTGTATGGCCGTTTGCTGGACAAACCACTGTTTGATTTGCGGTAAATCACAGTAAAAGATTCTAGATTCTAGAAATACCTAACAGTATAGTCACTGTTATTTTAATGAAAGTAAACTGCAGAATAATGATAAAAGTCTCCTGTTAAGAGAAGACCAAGATCTCTCTGCAGTGAGAACATTTTAATATTAATAACCCGCCTATTAAAAGATGAAGAAATCTTTTTTTAGTGCAATATGTAAATCTGAACATGAGCGATGTTCCTCTGATTCAGTAGTAAAAAGGGCTTGTTATTACATATAGTTATTGAATTCGTGGTGAACCACAGTTATATTCAAAAATGAATGATAAATTGGCTAAGCTACCCGATTTTAAACCTAAAACATTTAAATCATAAGTGCTATTTTGATAAATGTGTATGGGAGTGCAACAGATGGAAAAATTCCTGTTGTTCACATTTGTGTGTTTGGCAGCAAAAGGATTCCTGCCTCACGTTCTTGTGCAGTATAGAACCAGAATCAGTGCTGACAAAATGCTGTACATTGAAGTCGGCTATAATTCTGCTGACTTTAAGTGTTCAGAAGTCTCAAATTACGCCTTGCCTTCTAACTTCAGCCTGTATGAGTGCAATTACGCCATCTTGTGGCCATTTCAGATAATGCTCGCTCACTGCTAATTTATATTTCCATGTGAATATAGAATTAGCTCATCTAAATTACAATAGTTATTTGCATTTACGGCTTTGCTCGTGCAAATATTATTTTATGTTAGACAATTTCCCTGCCTCTGACTGTTTACATTTACTTTGAATATGGTTCAAACCCAGCTAACAAAAAAAGGTCCCCAGGACGTCCCCTAAATGGCCTCTGCAAAGTCCCCCGGACGTCAGCATGTAGGGTCCGCTTTACGATCGAGCGGACGTTCGCGAAGACGTCCCCTGGATGTTCACAGGACGTGCAGCGGACATTCAGGACGTTTAGAGGACTTTTGCTTTAAATCCTCTAAATGTCATTTTATTGTACTTTTAAGCTAATCAAAGACAACAGTCACGCTGTATGAAGCAAAATACATTTATTTTAATTGAACAATCGTAAAGTTGCAGGGCTAGTTTCGTGTGTGTGTTTTGGTGGATGGTGTGTCCTCGTGTCTCTGGTTGTCAGCTGTGGTTAATCGATGGCATTTCTTCCCATTGTCTTCCCTAAAACAACAAAATGAACACATTCAGTAGTGTTATGACTTTAAATGTCTAGGACTGTCGTGTATCCATTGACAAAAGATTTGTAAAGACTGTTGACAGTTTGGATTTAGACCAAGCGGTCAGAAATTTAGCGGACATATGCTTTTTGTGTATTTTTACCATATGGAAATTAAATATTTAAATTTAATATCTGCCAGTATTATATATGTTTAAACATTTCAGCTTTACAAGCTAACGTTAGCTTAGAAAGTGTTCACATAACCTAACCTCAGCAGCCGCGTGGGACAACTTCAGCTTTAATGGTTTAAAAAGGTAAATTTCATTAAATGTAAGCATTAGGAGATAAACAGTAGTTTCGGTAGCTGTAATGTCTAATAATATCAAATAATAAATACCTTTTTTGCCCAAACAAAAGCGAAAACTCAAGGCCGTATCTGAGGAAATCACCTGATGACCGTTAACTGTCATTAGCGGCTGATCGTTGCCATGGATACATGCCACGTGCCCTATAGTGACGTCATTCGGTCATGTGCTCATTTGATCGACAGCTGCTTGGATCCTATCTCCAGTGAGGCTATATTATTTTTTTATAGAGTTCTATGTAGTATAGCAGTCTTAAATGCACTAACTAAAATAATTTATTTCCTAAATAACTTTTCTTGTCGGCCTACCAACAGTTTATACAATACAAGTTTATTTATATAGCACAAATAAACAATTTAATATGTAAATGAAAATAATTTACTTATTTATTCGTCTCACCTGTCTTATTTTTCACTTTCTTTTCTTCATGTTTTCCTTAGCATTCACTCTATAACATTCTAGTAGAGCTCCTGGGATGCAAACATATTTTCTTCATTCATGCATAAACCTAATTGTAGCTATGTTCAATTATATGATTGAAAGGCATCATGATTTTGATGTTTAATTGTTAATTACATAAGTTACTCCTATTTTCTCGTGGCCTAATGGTTAGAGGGTTGGACTCCCAATCGAAGGGTTGTGAGTTCTAGTCTCGGGCCGGACGGAATTGTGGGTGGGGGTAGTGCATGAACAGCTCTCTCTCCACCTTCAATACCACGCCTTAGGTGCCCTTGAGCAAGGCATCGAACCCCCAACTGCTCCCCGGGCGCCGCAGCATAAATGGCTGCCCACTGCTCCGGGTGTGTGCTCACAGTGTGTGTGTGTGTTCACTGCTCTGTGTGTGTGCATTTCGGATGGGTTAAATGCAGAGCAAAAATTCTGAGTATGGGTCACCATACTTGGCTGAATGTCACTTCACTTTCACTTTCACTTTTTCACTTTCTAAAAAAAAAAATCTGTTATTATTACAGTTTTGTTTTAGGCAAAAATACCATTTGAAATTCAATATGAGCTTATGTGTCAGGTCCAGTGTTGGGGAGGTTACTTTGGAAATGTTATAGGTTACAGATTACAAATTACCTTATTTAAAATGTAATATGTAGTGTCACTGTTTTAAACGACTTTAAGTAATGTAACTGATTACATGTGATTACATTTTGATTACTTTTCTAAATTTCTAGTGTTGTCCAATTTTGATTATTTTGAATCAATTAAAGCAGAAAGGGTTAATGTTACAGTGGTACTCAACACTGATTACTCTCAGATTTCAGAATCCTTCTTCACTTGAATTAAGACTATAATTTAATGGTTAGAGAATCCTTCTTCACTTGAATTAAGACTATAATTTAATTGTAAAGTACAACCACCTCAAAATAGGACTTTGGCAGCTCTTTTTACTTTGCAATATTTTTTAGGTTAAATACAGATTTAAAATCATAAGATATAGTTTAATACCTATGATACTGTTTTTGAAATCAAATCTTTGCATAGCTATGACAGGAAACATTGGCATCTAACAATGCCTTGGAAAAAAAGGCAGTTAATCTAAAAATAAAATAAAACAAATAAATAAATAAATAATCATTTACATAAACCAAAATATGAAATAAAACAGTTATGGAATAAGCATGTGTCATATTCTGTCTTCAACTCCAGAAACATTGGTCTCATATTTTAAATATGTATATGTGTGAAAATATTCAAATGTAACTCCCTTTGTAATCATTAACAATATCATAATTAACTGTAATTTAATTACAGGTTACATTACATTAACAGATTGCAGCTACATTTATTTTGCAATTAAATTACGTCTGATTATAAAAAGTTAAAGGACTGAATTTTTCAAGTGTTGAAATGGAAATGGCAGATGAAGGACGAAACAGGGACGTTCACAAATTGTCTCAGAACAATGTCCTCCGAACGTCCGCCAGCGAACGTTAAAAAGCGGACCAAATCGAACGTTATAAATCGGACGTACTGCGGACCCAAGCGGACGTTCGGAACGTCTGGGGGACGTCCCCTATTTGCTGAGAACATGATTTGAATTTAAGTTTAATTGTTCAATAGTGTAAATTTAAATGTCTCACGTCAACCACTGATTAACCCACTTAGAAGGAAGTAAGCCATCTAGTGGCAGTCTCCTGTTAAGTCGGTTCACAGCTCTCAGCTCTCTTTTGTATGTTTTCAATTCTGTTTTGAATTGCATATTTCCACTTTTACCCTTTTTGGATTAATTTCATAAATATTAATGATACCTTACTGTTATCATTGGTTATTATAGGATAGTGTTCTGATTTTCCTTTTAATTCTTCTTACATGCTAATTTTAAATTACAATTTAAACCAGTTTTGAATTTTTTATTTCAAATTAAGTTTTCTGCTTACCAGGTTAAGCACAGAGAGCACACCTTGTGGTGAAAACCAACTACTTATTCTTCTGTGATTCATCCTGTCTATTCCTATTTAGATTTTTAATTATACTTTTGGGTTAGGCTATTTTTTTTTTTTTTTTTTTTTTTTTAATCATAATTCCCTTTTGGTCTTATCATTATTAGGTAAAGCTGTTACCTCTCATTTCTACATATATATTTACTAGTGGTGGGCCGTTATCGGCGTTAATGTGCTGCGTTAACGCGAGACTCTTATCGGGCGATAAAAAAAAAAAAAATAGCCGTTAATCTATTCTCAAAGTTGGGTTGGGAGCTGGGTCTATGCTAAGCAAGCTACGATGACTTTCACCTTGATATTTTATATAACCGACTGGCTGAGGCCAGCCTAAAAAGATGCTCAGGACAGTTGACGGGCCACCGTTGCGCATCGTCACGAAAGCTTATCTTTTTCGCATGTTTTTACACCTTACCGCTTGTCGATTGAAACATTAAAGCATCCAAACACAAGACGCGGAAAAACTGAAGAGAGTAGCTGGTTACTCGCGCTGTGTTCGGTGCGGAGAGAGAGAGAGAGAGAGAGAGGGAGGGAGGGAGAGAGGGAGAGGCGTATCACGGACAGTGACACTGAACTGAATTCTAGCTTCTGCAAAGAGAAAGGCCTCTCAAAACACTTGAACCTCAAATTTGCTTATTTTTGCTCTTGTGCCGACAAATACATACAAAATATGTCAAAATATCCACCTTGGAAATTATGCTCGAAAAAACTGTAATGTTAATCCAAGAAAATGAAAGAAAATCCCTCACTGCTCTTAACTGAATTAGTTTGTAGTTTTAAGTCAAACCAAAAATTATTCAGACACCAGGTATAATTGTTGATATATATAGCAAAACTGTAATAATGTGAGAAATGTTGAAGGTGTCTGAATAAATGTAGGTTTGATTGTATATTTCATTTTTACATTGAAGACTATCCAGTGCTATTTTATATTAAATTATTTGGTTTCTGTACCTTGACACTTACAAACTTGAAAAAAAAACTTAAACATTGGTGTAAAACAGGCGTAATGTTTTTTACACCTTGTGCAATGTGGAATTAGTTTACAGCTTTTTCAAGCACTTTGTGATGCATTTTGGAAACAGGCGATTAGCCCCTTTTCTAATGCACCACCTAGCTTGATAAACCCCTTCTCAAAGACTTACTGTTTGTCAATTTTATTTGGGTAACACATATATTCTGAATGCCTTCGGCAGAATTCGAATGAGCCATTTTAATCTAGATTAATTTCAAGATCACAGTGAGATTAATCTAGATTTTAAAAAAAAATATCTATGCCCACCACTAACATTTACACAGTTGATGTTAAACAAAACAAACCTTAATTCACTTTAAGGTTCCTATGTTCATCCTTTGTGTATTTGAACTCCCTTGGTGATTGGACAGTCATCTCAGGTTTCCACCTGAGCTAAATCAATTCACCCAGGTGAATTAAATTTGATAAAACCCATCCACTTATTATAAGCCACAGAATATTAGATATTCCCCCGGATATATTGTAAGTGTTTGACCCATCTCTTCTCCAAGCCACACCATCTTCCTTGGTTTCCTACCCTGATAGCCCCACTCACCTGTTGGCCCTATCTTAAAACCTAGCAGTGTTGTAGTCGAGACCAGCTCATTCGAGTCCGAGTCCAGATCGAGTCCAGAGAGGGTCGAGTCCGAGTCAAGACCGAGTTCAGAAAGGGTCGAGTCCGAGTCAAGACCGAGACCAGAGAGATTGGGTCTGAGACAAGACCTAAAGAAATCTTCAAGAGTATGTCAAATGTTTGGTGGAAACAATAAAGGTTAAAAGGGCCACATAGTATGTGGTGTAAAGGTAATTTTATTAGTATTATGAAGTGTTACTTGTCAATATTAAGTGCTCATTTTCACATAACATCATTGTACCACTATACACATCCATATAACCTTTCTAGTACACATAACATTACTGTACGACCCTATATTGTAATTCTACATAACACTTCTAGTACAAGTAACATTACTGTACCACTATACCTGTAAATGTTCAACTGTAACAGCTTTTACATAACTTTTAACCTTGAAGCTTAACTAATGACTGCTTATATCCTGAAAATGTCTTGGATTATGTGCACTTTAGATGTTGTGAAGATTACAGATGGGCATAATTACTTTTTTTTTTTTTTTAATAAGTGAGGAGACCATCCTGCTACCCAACCAAGCACGATATGGTCTCATGATCAATCCACCCAGACTTAAAACTCTCTCTATTGGTGCAGAGGAAGTGGGGACTGACAAAAGTTACCATTTCATCACTTTCTGTAACAGCAACGGAAAATCTAATGCTAATTTCCCTGGATGGTGCATTTTAATGCAGGGTAAAATACACACTAGTCGAAGTTTTTTTTTAGTTACGGACGGCATACACACAAGAGCCGACTGACTGTCCAGGAAAATTTCATCCAAAAGTGTGTATGTGCCAGGGGAAGAAAGCTGGATGAAATGCCATATAAGTTCAATGCCTTCTGTCAGACATTTTTTTTTTGGGGGGGGGGGGGGGGGTGTTTAGTGTTGAGACAGTCAGTCTGTGTCTGTATTCATTATATAATTTAATTAAACAATATTTGTTTTTTTCTGTGACCATTTTGTCCTACTTTGTAAAAATAACACAGTTGAGAGAAATAATGTAGCAATGTGGCTTCCTGGAAAGCGGGATCACTACAGGCGGATGGCAGGAGGGTAACTTAAGGCCGTTGACACACTGCTGCGTGGCTTCTCTGCTGCGTGCCAGAAGCGTGGTGGCTGCTTCGCGTTTTCTGTGTTTACACACCAGAAGCGTGCCTGCATGCGGCGCTTGGCACACTGCTGCTGCTGTAGGAGACATAGAGGGAGGCCGCCGAAAAAAACAGGATCTTGTCTTCATGACAACAATATCAACTTTTTTTTTTTTTTTTTTTTTTTTTACACACCTACTGATAGGAAACCGTCAACAGTATTGACGGCAAAATAGAGTATGTTTGACAGGTGCAATGTTTGAAAATCGATCATTATTAATTTATTTTTTAAATTACATTTATAGCTGAATTTATGCCAACCTATAGACTTTCAAATATCAAAATATCATGAATTAATATGTATTTGTGTACAAAATGACATACAAACACATTTTCCTAGTATATTTTGCCTGGAAACGCTTCCAACATGCACGCGTGTCGCGTGAAAAATAGGCGTCGGTTCTATTTCTAGCATGCACAGGTTTTACGCGCGTCTCACGCAGGCAGTCTGCAAGATCTAACCTGTTAACATGGGAGCCGAATTAAAAACAGACACGCCACACAGCTGAGACGCTTGCGCCACACATCCATTGTGTCGCTGGCCTAACGTCTCACGTCAAAAGAAAATCACCAGTCATTGGATGTGTCAAACATACATCAATTTAAATAAACATTAACATACAGTAATAATCATGAAATATTTTGATTGGGACTCGAGTGGACTCGGGCATAAGTTCGAGTCCGAGTCAATACCGAGTCAAAATGCACCGAGTCCATGACAAGACCGAGACCATTAAAATACGGTCACGAGACCGAGTCCAAGACCGAGTCCGAGTCTCGAGTACTCAACACTGGGCTGAGGCCTCCTTATTCTCACTAACACATTGTGTTACTATTGTTTTTATCTCATTTCAAGTGTTGTGTTTCACTTTGATCTTTTTCTATCCTCTGTTCTGTTGTGATTTGTTTATTTCATTTCACATAGATACAGTAACCTGTGAGAGCCACCAAAGAAGCTAAATAGTAGAGCAACAACCAGCAACCGGTGTCATCACGTGACCCGCTAGGCTACTGCCTATCAAATCTCCATTTCAGGTCCTTCGTTGACCCAAGTTTATTGGCTACTGAACTGTCTGACTGTCTGCATCAGTTAGCCCCAAAATTCTCATAAACAGCACAGCCCTTATGAATATAGCTTGTTAACCGTAGAACGAACGTGCTGTGTTTCTCTCACCTACAGTGAGCCAGGATGTTCCAGTCATCCAGTCCAGCAGTCCATGGGGGCCACCTCTCGACATGGTTGAAAGCAGTGACGACCCCCTTCCTGCCCAAGGACGCCAGTAAGCTGCAACACCTAAACCAAGAGCAACTAGACACCGAGCTAGATTAACTGATGGCACACGATCCAACCCAAAGCAACCACTACAAAGAACTCACCAGGATCCTCAGAAGCCTAGTTCACATTCTAGTCGCCCAGGCACGGCTCAGTACACGGAGCAACATCGACCTTGAACAGCAAGCAGCAATGCTTAAGCTTCAAGAGGAGGAGGCCTGGAAGGACCAGGCCCGAACCCAGAGTCGCCTTGATCAGCTCCTCCTCGAGACTCAGAACCAGCGCGAGAAAGAGGACGACACAGATCCAGAGCTACAGAAAGTAGAAAGACTTCACAATGCCCTGCAAGATCTTCGCCTCGACACAGATCAAAGAGAACAGCTGGAGAGAAAAGCCAGAAAAGAACTTAACAAAAAACTCCAGCAAGGTGACGCTCTCCTAAAAAGAGCAGAGACTGAACTAAAAGAAAGAGACTCTAAAGCCCGGGCCTATGAAAAACACTTGCAAGCGGCCCGAGCTAAAATCAATGAGCTTACTCTGCAGAGAGATGAGCTCCAAGATGAACTTGACACTGTTCGTGCAGAACAGAAACATTCTTACAGATTACAGACTGGCTGGAACGGAGAAACACACACCACAGAGTTTCTCCCAGCCCGCCACTCCAACCCTTTCAGCCAAGAATCCAGAGCTGAAAAAGGGAATATAAGCCCACGGCTCAAGACATCACCAGTCAGCTTACAAGAACACCTGTCAATGACGGAAGGGGGAGAACCCTTCCAGATGTTATGTGGGAGTGTTTTAATGTTTCATTGCAGTTTCCCTGGTAGCTCTCCTGAATTAACGAGAAGGGTATTCCTGCACAACCGGAGGCTGCAGTTACAGCACCGCAATTCTGTGACCGCAGCTTTAGGACCCTAGTATTTTTGTGACCGCGCCACCTACTGTACTGAATCAACACTAATTAAAGATGGATGACGTGGACCGCAACCAGACGGCGAGTACCAATATTTAATTAAGTTTTATTTTATAACGTTTAAACGGTGCAAAGTTTACATAGTGAGAACTTCTAACTATGAATTAATAATTAATTCCCACCAAATTAAGAATTTGTGAGCTAGTTTTATTAATTACTACAACGTTAATTCGTGGCTATTATTTCATAAATCCTAATTGTGTTTTAATGACGAAGTATTATAAGTGAATCTAGCCTGCACATTAATTAAACTTATCAGATGACAAGAGCATGGTTGATGTAAGGTTTGTAAGATTTACCTGCAGCTTAATGTATTAGAGTGAATACTGGCTTAATAGTCGTTGTTTTACCATATTTATGTATAAAATATATTTCATAATTAAACTGCACTGACTGCCTAGCTGCAGTATGTGTTAGCCTGTTGTTTTGGCATTATTTTGCAATGATAAATTAGGCATTTGGCAATTTTAATAGTTTGTTACAATTTGGCCTAATCTGCAGGTCTACTCCACATACAGTTATACATTGATATCATGTTTTAGTTTCTGTCATGTTTTGCATGGCCAATATGAAGTGATTTTATGTATTCAATTAGGCTCATTGTAGGACAGATGATTAAAAAAGGCATCAGGGATATTTTCACGATCTCAAAATATTCTAACAAGTACACTCTCACTTTTCCAAGATACATATAACAATCCAAAAAGGGAAATCCCTGCCCGAATTGAAGAGATGCACCACATGCTGCAAGGACTTTCACTTTTCATATATATATATATATATATATATATATATATATATATATATATATATATATATTCCAGTTGAATATGTTAAACAAATGTTTCTTATTCATCTCTCTCTGTCTCTCACTCTCTCTTTCTCTAGAGTTGAAGCCTACAGCCATTCTATCCATGCAGCAACTGATGGAGAAGGGGTTCACTTTGGTGCTGTTGTGATGTTGTCACAAAAATGACATGTATATACTGTACAGACCAAGAGTTTGGACACACCTTCTCATTCAAAGAGTTTTCTTTATTTTCATGACTATGAAAATTGTAGTTTCACACTGAAGGCATCAAAACTATGAATTAACACATGTGGAATTATATATGGAATTATATACATAACAAAAAAAGTGTGAAACAACTGAAAATATGTCATATTGTAGGTTCTTCAAAGTAGCCACCTTTTGCTTTGATTACTGCTTTGCACACTCTTGGCATTCTCTTGATGAGCTTCAAGAGGTAGTCACCTGAAATGGTCTTCCAACAGTCTTGAAGGAGTTCACCGAGAGATGCTTAGCACTTGTTGGCCCTTTTGCCTTCTGTCTGCGGTCCAGCTCCCCCCTAAACCATCTCGATTGGGTTCAGGTCCGGTGACTGTGGAGGCCAGGTCATCTGGCTCAGCACCCCATCACTTTCCTTCTTCGTCAAATAGCCCTTGATGCCTTCAGTGTGACTCTACAATTTTCATAGTCATGAAAATAAAGAAAACTCTTTGAATGAGAAGATGTGTCCAAACTTTTGGTCTGAACTATAATATATATATATATATATGTATGTATGTATGTAGCCTATATATGTATATAAATAAACATTCTTGAATCATTCTTGTGTCTTGTCTTGCCTCTCAACAACTTTTAAAATATTGGCAGTAATTTAGTGACTCCATACGCTGATTCCAACTTTAACTTACCTGATAATGAGCTAATTCACCTTAAGCAAGTGAATCAAAATACTGTATAATTCAAGAGACAATTCAAGACTTTTAAGGTTCTTCATTTTTTACAATTGTTTTAACATTGATATACATCAATTTTACAAAATTGATATTTTATTTATATTTTGTGTAAATTCATGTTTAAATTTAAAATTGTGACTCAAAGCACACTTAATAATTTAACTCTGCTGCATTTTGAATCAAAAATCACATTTAAAAGCATGCTACTGAGATTAATATATTGATGCTATATACAAAGTAACATGACTGCAAACTAAACCAACAGGATACTAGAACTGCATTCCTGAAACTGCAGCCATCGCTATATCCAGTACGGTAGGTGGCGCTGTCAGGAAAAACTAGGGTCCTAGAACTGCGGCCCAGATCTGCGGTCCTGAATCTGCAGCCTCCGGTTGTGCAGGAACATACTATTGGAATTAACAGGTTAACTAGATCCACTTTAAATCTATTATTTTTCCTTTTTTATTTTGCGAGGTTATTCTGGGTGGAGACTTTTTCTCTGTCGGGGGTAAGAATTTCAGAACTGTGACCATTGATTAATTGGTGTTCTTAATTGGTTCACAGTTACTGAGTTTCTCCTCGTGCCCGGTACACCTCAGAAGATAGATAGGATTTAGTAGTGTAAGGCAGGAATCTGGGTGTATCTTATGTGTTTTTATGTTTGGGCTCAGCAACCATGCTTATTTTGTTTTAATAGGAATAAAAGTGGGATGCGTAAGTTAGGTGAGTTAAGCATTTTGAGGCACATTTTTTCGTTTATTTGGTCCATGATCCTAACTTTTATAGTGTAGAGTGTTAACAGTGTTTTGTGAGAAGTTCCTTTGTGGACTTTAGTGTAGACTAATGCCCAGTATCACCTTTAGATATTTGTGATAGCTCGAGATAAGTAATCTTCTGGTTTTGGGTTAGTTCTACTGTTGTTGAAAGTTTTAAAAGCTTCGTTTGAGTATTTGTGCTGCTATTTGTTCCTTTTGTAGCTGTGTGCTATTGGACCTGTTGTGTTGGTTGAACTTCTGTGTAGGAAGTAGTTACTACTTAAGGGTAGTTAGTGTTGAGTAAGTAATGGCTTCTTCAGAAGACTTCCCTAAAGGAACCTTCAGAAGAGTTACTTGAGGTTTTTACAAAGGATCGACTTTAGCAGTTTTCTTCTCATTATGATATTCCAATCGCAAGTTGTTAGAAGCGACTGGAGGATAGTGTGAAGGAAGTCATTAGAATTGTTTTGATTGACAATGGGGTCTTAAAAGTTAAGCAGGTCTCCCCACAATCCATGACTGCTCCTTTGTCTGAAGCTGAAATTGAGCTTAAGCTCAGACAGCTAGCTTTCCAGCTAGAGGGTAATATAAAAATAAAGAAAGGAATGCTGGAATTAAAAGCTGATGCTTTAACTCCAAGAAGTGATACTGCTCCATTTGATGTTGGTAGACACTAGGGCTGGGATAAACGATTATTTTTTAAACGATTAATCTAGCGATTATTTTTTCGATGCATCGATTAATCTAACGAATCTTTTTTTTTCTGAATGAAAAAACGTGAATTCCTTAACATTGCAATATGTTTATTGCTCTTAAAATTCCAAAATAAAACATTATAAAAGTGCAAAGTAATGCTTTTCTTAGTCAGAGGTAGCATTCAATAAAACCCCGAAGCCTTGAAAACACAAAGGCCTAGGTTACTGAAAAAAGTGCATCTTGTAATTCTTTGATGAAAATAACAACTTGTCTAGCATTCAATAAACAAATTAAAACGTCACCCAGGAAGCCACCCTTTCTTAGAGCTATTGAAAGAATACAGTAACTATTGTAAACTTGGGGGCTTCAAGCTAATACAGAAAGTGCTTTTCCAACAAAAAAATAAATAATGAAAATAAACATTCAGAACTCAACATTTATGTTGAACATAGGCCTAGCTTACTGAAAAAGAATCATCTTCATTCACAATTTCACATGCAAATAACAACTTACACACTGACACTTTACTTTCACCTTAAGAATACTGTGTGTATGTGTCTCTCTCTCTCTCTGTGTGTGTGTGTGTGTGTGTGTGTGTGTCATTTAAGACAAAATACAGTCACATATTGGAGTGGAGGAATGTGAGCATTTCAACATGCTCAGGAGTCAGGCTTGCCCTTTTTTTAGTAACAACGTTCCCAGCAACTGAGAAAAGCCTTTCAGATGGCGTTGATGTGGCAGGTATAGACAAATAGGATTTTGGCTACTGCAGCCAGGGTGGGGAACCTTATCCTTCCACCATGTAAGGGGGTTGTTATCCCTTGGGATAGGGTTTTCCCCAAAATACAAAAGCACCTCTTTCCTGACAGTCTCACTGTCCCCATCACCATCCTCCTGGTCCATGTTTACTTAATTGCCGTCTTCTCCCTCAGAATCTGTGCCCAACAAAGAGCAGGGCCTCTTTGTCACGTGAGGTGACACAGAAAACAAAGGGGAACTAAGGGGAACAGACAGGAACATAACAGAACTCAAATACACAAAACAGAAGTCCATAAAGGGCATGTTGAGGCGCCCACCAGGGCGGAGCAGAGGACCACCACAGCCGTGTGGTCAAGGCCAGAGCCCTCCAGGGCGGAGCGGAAAACCACCACAGCCTTGTGGTCAAGGCCAGAGCCCTCCAGGCCGGAGCGGAAGACCACCACGTCCTCGTGGTCAACGTCAAAGTCCCCCAGGGCGGAGCAGATGACCAACACGCCCCCGTGGTAGAGACAGGAGTCCCCCAGAACAGAGCAGCATACCACCCAGTGACTTGACTTGGCTCTGGAGGGTAATCGGTGACTGGCCTTGGAGGGTCATCGGTGACTGGTCCTGGCTCTGGAAGGTCCACAAACACCTGACTCGACTCTGGAGGGTCCACTGGCACCCGACTCGACTTCGGAGCGTCCGCTGGAACCCGACTCGACTCCGGAGGGTCCGCCGGAACCCGACTCGACTCCTGAGAGTCCACCGGAACCTGACTCGACTCCTGAGAGTCCACCGGAACCTGACTCGACTCTGGAGAGTCCACCGGAACCTGACTCGACTGCGGAGAGTCCACCGGAACCTGACTCGACTCCGGAGAGTCCAACGGAACCTGACCCGACTCCGGAGAGTCCACGGGAATCTGACTAGACTCTGTACTGTCTGTGAAGACCCGAGGTGCCTTGGCTTCTTGCACTGTCTCTGGAACGGTCTCGGGCACCGCCTCGGTCAAGGCATCGGGAGCGACCTCGGACACTGCATCGGGAATGGCCTCAGGCACCGCCTCGGTAACGGCCATGGGCACCACATGGGGAACGGCCTCGGGCACCGCCTCGGCCTCCGGAATGACCTCGGACACCGCCTCAGCATCGGGCACCACCTCGACCTCCAGAACAGCATCGGGCACCGCCCCGGCATCGGGCACCACTTCGGTCTCTGGAACAGCATCGGCCACCGCCTCGACCTCTGGAACAGCATTGGGCACCGCCTCGGCATCGAGCACCACTCCGGCCTCCGGAACAGCATCGAGCACCGCCTCGGCATCGGGCACCACCTCGGCCTCCGGATCAGCATCGGGCACCACCTCGGGCACCGCCTCGGGGACGGCAGCGGTCCGCTCGGGAATGTCCTCCTGGACGGCAGCGGCCCGCTCGGGAACGTCCTCCTGGACGGCAGCGGCCCGCTCGGGAATGTCCTCCTGGACGGCAGCGGCCCGCTCGGGAACGTCCTCCTGGACGGCAGCGGCCCGCTCGGGAACATATTCCTGGACGGCAGCGGCTTGCACCGCAGCACCACTCCGGCCTCTGGAACAGCATCAAGCACCGCCTCGGCATCGGGCACCACCTCGGCATCGGGCACCACCTCGGCCTCCGGATCAGCATCGGGCACCACCTCGGGCACCGCCTCGGGGACGGCAGCGGCCCGCTCGGGAACATCCTCCTGGACGGCAGCGGCCTGCTCGGGAACGTTCTCCAGGCCTTGAGGAACGGTAGGTGCCCGTCTCCTCGTCCTCCGTCCTCTATGACGGCGAGTCGGTGGCACCTGGACTGGCGACTCAGGCGTTGAGTCGGCCATCTTGTGCTGTGGCACTGGGCTGGCGGCCATCTTGTGCTGTGGCTCTAAGCTGGTGGCCATCTTGTGCTGTGGCGCTGGGCTGGCGGCCATCTTGTGCTGTGGCGCTGGGCTGACGTTCCTTTTGTGCTGTGGCGCTGGGTTGGCGGCCATCTTGTGCTGAGGCGCTGGCTCAGCAGCCATCTTGTGCTGTGGCGCTGGGCTGGCGGCCATCTTGTGCTGTGGCGCTGGGTTGGCGGCCATCCTGTGCTGAGGCACTGGCTTAGCAGCCATGACGTGAACCGTCTTGGGAACTTCTAGGATCCTTGATAGCATCTCGAATTAGTCGAGAAGGGTGTCAGCGGCCATCTCGGGCGTTGGTGCTGAGCTGGCAGCCATCTTGCCCTGTGGGGTGAGGCTGGTTTCCATCTGGCCTCGTGGTGCGGGGTTGGTGGTTATGCACCGCAGCTTGTGCTGTGTGCTGTGCTTCCTCTCGCCCACCTCCTCCTCGACAACCTCAGGAGACTCAGGGGTTGTGAAAATTTGGACTACTAAGGAAAATTGTGGCTTGCTCATAGGGCTTGAGCACCTCTTCCAGTTCCCCCAGGAGAATCCATTGATCGTTTTTCAGATCAAGATAGTGCTTTCCGCGCTGTGTAATTTCTGGATCTGATAGCGTCGCAACCACTGTCCATCGCTGCTCTAAAAGACGTTCAATCATATAGTATGAACTGTTCCAACAGACTGTTACATCATGTATCAGTTTATGTTCAACTGTGCCCATCTGTTTTTGTTTTAGCTGCAGCTTAGTGGTAGCTGGTTCACTTTTCTTTATGTGTTTTATGAGGCACCGTGTAGCTGAGAGTGCATTGTTAATCACAGGGTTGTCCATTGCATGGTTGACTACCAGTTGAAGTGTATGCCCAGCACACCGATGGGATACTACCCCAAATTTCTCTTCCAAGATTCTGAGAGCTGCCACAATGTTACGTGCATTGTCATGTACAATAGCAAGGATATTCTCAAACGAAACGTCACATTTTTCTACCACATTCTCCAGCCAGGAGGCAATGTTTTCTGCAGTGTGGCGTTCTTCAAGTGGAAGTGTTGTCAAATTGAAGGAGACAAGATCCCAGCTGTCATCAATTAAATAACAAGTTACCCCTAAGTAGGCTTCTGTGACCAGACTTGTCCAGGCATCAGTGCTAAGAGAGATTTTGGATGTGGCCATTTTAAGTTTGTTTTTAAGTTTTTCCACTGAAGTTTCGTACGTTCACGTCTGCCGCCCGAGTTGAAAAATTTGAACTTTGGCGTCAATTCGCGCCGCGTTAACCAATCAGGAGCCTTCTAGGAGTCACTCATTCAACAGTATGTTCATACTTGTTCTCCATCATAGTAGTGCAATGGCGCCTACAGGGTAGAGTGTAACCTGATTTAAAGGTGGTCAGCATTTAAGCATTTCTTTGAATCCCTCACCCTCAACCACAGAAATCAGCCTCATGTCTTTAACAATCATTGATAAGACGCTCTCAGTAAGTATGGCAGCCTCCTGGGGGGTGCAGGGTGTTGTATTTTTCTTGTGAAAGTAATCTTCCACACTATTCCTCTTATCCCTGAAAACAAAGTACACACACATTAAAATAAATATTATAATAAACCAACAATAATGAAACACAATATAGGTTTTACAATATATATTTTTTATATATCCACCTCAGCCTGCAAGCTATGCCCATTGATTAAATATTAACAAGTAGGCTAATCAAATCCTATGTGTGTAACAAACAGATTTCAGATTAATATATTCGTTTTCCTTATAATTTGATTTAACAGAACAACTTGAACAACTTAAACACTTTGCAGTTTGAATGATGTCCTGTGACTCCTGTATAAACAAAATGACGGAGTATGTTTTTGTTTCCACTGTTCGATCACGCCTCGTGCCTCACACACACACATAATCAAACACTCTGCGACTTTTAGCTCGCGCCGTGCCTCTCTTTCTTTTTCTCTCTCTCTCACAAACACACACACACACACACACAGTTAATTAGTAATTAATTACACAGAAAACATACACTGTAGCCTAAAACCTTAGGTTTCTACAACGTATTATAGCCTACTCCAACATCGAGTGCAAAGTGGGGAGTTGAAGAAAAACTTACGGTGCTCTGTCATCTGCAGCTGCTACCGGGTGGCTCCTCTTCAGGTGCTGGTGCATTGCCGAGGTGCTGGAATGGAAGGCCATCTCCATTTTGCAAAGACGACATATAACGGAATTGTTTCCTTTTAAATTAAAGTATTCCCATACTTTAGAGGAACGAGTGCGTGTCATCTTGCACGTCTGTAAGTCTGAGGTGAGAGTCGAGTCGCTTCTACTCTCCGACGCCGCCATTTTTTTGGGGGTCTGGCGAATCGACGTGCATATTTTGCGTCAACGTATTTTTCACGTTGACGTAATCGATGACGTTGACACGTTGTCCCAGCCCTAGTAGACACATTAAGTTAGTACCTCCTTTTTCTGAGAAAGATGTTGAGAGAGATTTTTCTCATTTTGAACGCGTGGCAACCACGTCAAAGTGGCCTAGAACTATGTGGACTTTGCTTTTACAAAATATATGGGTGTGTAGAGCTCAGGAAGCTTATTCCGCTCTAATGCTCTAATGTGAATAGAGCGTCTGGCGCGAATGATTTCAATTAGGGCCGGGACTCGATTAAAAAAATTAATCTAATTAATTAGAGGCTTTGTAATTAATTAATCGCAATTAATCGCATTTTAATCGCAGATAAATATTTGACCTGAGAACAGTGAGAAGTAATTTTTTTCACATGGATTTATAGTATACCATTGAATAATGACTGAATACATAAGCTTAAGCAAAAAAATATTGTCTATTTTTGTTCAACCAAGTCTAGCAGACCAGTGCAATTTTTGCCATGAAGTGTAGCAATAGCATATTTAGAAATAATTTAGAAATAGTACATTTCAGAAATTCAGGAAGCTCATAGGTGCTGGAACCTTCTGTAAAGTGTTTTTTAAGTAAAACACAATACTGTCAATTACATTCAGAACATTGGAAACACTGACTATTAGAAAACATCTCTCTGTTGCTTCAGAGGCCATAACATACTAAGTCCAACTCTCAATAACCTTGGCCAAAACAATAAAGAGTTCAACATAAACTGTTGCACCAACAAAATAATACATAGTTCAACATAAAGTGTAAAGTCTACGCTAGCTGCTATATGTTTTGCGTTGAGGTGATACTTGAGGCTCGATGTGCTGCTGCAGTGATATGCGAACGCTAGTTGGTGCTTCAGTATAATTGGTCCGCCGAAACGCATCCTGTGAGTTCCGCGGTGCAAAAATAAGTTATTAAAAATGCGGGAATTTTTTTTCTGTAATTAATTAATCTTAGTTAACGCGTTATTTTTTGTGTAATTAATTAATCTCAATTAACGCGTTAAAGTCCCGGCCCTAATTTCAATGTTAAGTCAATGCAAAGGCGCGTTTACGCGTGTCTGGAGGTCTCGCGGCGCGGAAGAAGCGAATTCGCCTCATTCGCGCGAATAGAGCGCTACGCGCAAAAGGTGCTTTTTGTGCATTTAGCGTTTGACGCAAATTCACGTCTGCCGCCCGAGTTGAAAAATTTGAACTTTGGCGTCAATTCGCGCCGCGTTAACCAATCAGGAGCCTTCTAGGAGTCACTCATTCAACAGTATGTTCATGCAGCCTCCCGTTGTGCAGGAATACCTTTCTCCACTCATTCAACAAGGAGGAACGACTGATGTTGTCAGTGAGCAGTCAACCGGAGCTATATGACAAAAGTTCATATTTCTATAGAGACAGGAATAAAAAGGACCTATATATATAAAATCATATTAATAGATAAATTGAATAAAGGCCAAAGATAAGAAACGGTTCATTTTACCCCAAACAAATTATATTTTATCTTGAACCACTAAAGAGACATCAGAGTCAGCGGCAAATGTCAGAAGATCTAGCCGAGGTAAGGCTGCTCTCGGCGGATACATGATGACGGGGGTCCCGCTGATCATGTGGAGCTCACTTCTCCGAGATCGGTGAAACATTTTTTAGATAGATGCTGTCATTACCGCATATTTGAGTTTAAAACAACTACATTCTCGCCTGAAATACTTTTAAAACTAAATTTCATGACACAATAACAGTAATATTTTGAAAATTATCCAAATAAAAATGGCGGTTGAAAATGCAGCGTGAACTCAGCTGGCAGAAGCCCCCCCATGACGCGAATTCGTGTCTGTTGTGAAGTTAATTTCACGCGCGAATGAAGCGAATGATCTCAAAATGGTCAAGCGGTAAACTAGACGCGGTAGACGCGAATTTGACGCGCTATTCGCATTTGGTGTGAACACAGCATAAGCCTTGAGAAGATTGCTAATTATGATGAGGTTAAAATGGCTATTTTGAAGGCATATGAGCTGGTACCTGAAGCTTACCGCCAGCGCTTTCGAAGTGGTACAAAGTTTTCTTGAAACACTTATGTTGAGTTTGCAAAACAGAAGGAGAATCTGTTTGATCGGCGGTGTACATCTCAGAAGGTGGAAAGAACATCTTAGACAACTCATTTTGCTTGAAGAATTTAAAAACTGTTTGACTAAGGTTGTTTCTGTTTATTTGAATGAGCAGAAGGCAGTAGTGACTTTAGAACAAGCTGCAGTCTTACCAGATGAGTTTATCTTGACCCATAAGGTAAAGTTTGGTGACAAACACTCTGAGGTTCAGGACCAGTGTAAGTATAACAGGTCTCGGTTTGTAAAGTCTGGGCCCTCTGGCTCATCACCTGCCAATAAAATGACTAAGGATGGTTTGATTTCAGAAAGGGCTTGTTTTTATTGTAAGAGACCAGGTCATCTTATCACAGATTGTCCTGTTCTAAGAAAGAAACAATAAATCCGCAAAAACTGTAGCATTTGTAAGCCCTGTGCCAAGTCTTCCTCTGGCATCTTCAGTTGCTAATGTTGCATGTAAGAATCGTGAGTTAGCTGGATCATCATGATGGACGGTTTTGTGTGTTTATCTTCTGACCCCTGAAAACAGGCAAGCTATCAAGATCTGGAGTAAATATGCGTGCAAGTCAGTGATGCGCGGGTTGATCCAAAATGAGCGGGTGCCTGGGGTCGCCCGCAGTGACCCGTGGTTACGAGTCATTCAAAAATATTTTTAATGATATTCGGGTCGCGGTCGGTCGGGTCCTTTGAAATAGAAATGCCAATTAAACCTTTGTCATTTATATAGTACTAGACACATTTTTGAAATACATAGGCCTACACTTTATTGGCTGAATAACTGGCATGAAGGTGACGCACGAGCTCAGTCTGCACGTAGAGATGGAGTCGCAAAGAAGAATGCATGGGGAGCAACGTCGCTGTTTTACGTGAAACATGATTTTGAAGACTTCATTAAGTTTTATAGAAAACTATTTTTAAAAGATTTTTGTTTTGTATAAATTGTATCTTAATTTTGATCAATGTGTTATCAATCAGTTGCCTGTATTTAATAAATAAGAAGCAAATATATAGCTTAGCAGACAATATAATAAGGCGCTGGCACAACAACTTGCATTGCAAGTGAACTAAACTCAGCGTGTGCCTCAGATTTGAGAAATATAGGCTATATACTGTACAGAAAGCTTGAAATGTCTTCTTTTAAACTAAAATATTCAAACCAGAATAAATGGGCTACTCTCTGATGATGTAATCCATATGAAATGTGCATTTCTCTCTGCGTTCATGATGAGCATTGTCAACTTCATGTTTCCAGCGACACAGAAAACACCAGTTTATTACTAAACGATAAAATGACTCCTTGCATATTTTCAAACCAGCAGGCCATTATGGTTTGAGCAAGACCCCAAGGAATTAGCGAGCGGATCGGGATATTCAGAAATTCGCTCTCCACTCACAAGCTCAGATCGGAACAAACCTGAACCTCACTGTCTGCTAACCTTGCAGAAGCATCAAAATAGACATAGCCAGACTAGATTATTTTATTACAAATTATGAGCTTACTGACAATTTTTTATAACTCTTGACAAAGATATAATATATTAAGTGTTTTTTTTTTTTTTTTTTTTTTTTTTTTTTTTTTTACCTAGTTAGCATTTAATGCTTTTTAAAAATGCGGGTCAGGAAGCGGGTCGGGTACAATATTTAATTACATTTTTTTTTTGCTGTCCAAGTTGCGGGTGGGTTAGTTGAAAACATCAGTCGGGTGCGGGTTATTAATACATTGACCCATGCATCACTGGTGCGAGTGGATAGATCCCCGCTCACGCATTATTTTAATGTGCTTTCGCGTTACAATAATGCACCCTCGTTGCTGCTTCTGAACTGCATATACATAACTTACTGTATACGCACTGCAGATGGAGTACGTGTGACCCTTGGGCAATAAATATATTGGGCAAAACATATAACACCTGAGGCACTGCTACAGTGAGCTCTATGACCAATGCATGGCAAAAAAAGGTCCCACTTTATATTAGGTGGCCTTAACTACTATGTACTTACATAAAAAAATAAGTAAAATGTACTTACTGTGTTCATATTGTATTGTAAAACACTTTTGCTGCTATTGAGGTGGGATAGGGGTAAGGTTAGGGAGAGGGTTGGAGGTATGGGTAAGTTTCAGGGTGGGTTAAGGTGTAAAGTATGGGTCAACAGTGTAATTATAAATATAATTACAGAAATTAAATACAGACGTAATTACATGTAGTTTTTTAAAAAAAAAACGTAAAAACATGTATGTACACAATAAGTACATTGTATTAAATTATTAATTAAAATGTAAGTACATAGTAGTTAAGGCCACTTAATACAAAGTGGGTCCAAAAAAAAAAAATCCCTGAACACGGTTTTATTTTATTTTTTTCATTTTCCCATATGTCTAGACATTTTGTTTGACATATTTACTTAGTGATTATTTTGACTTATGTCTGTTCTAGAGACATTTGATAAAGCTCTCATTGGTTTTCTTTTAGAAATATGTTTAAAATATATACTGAATGCATTTATGACTGTAAAGCATGTCTGTGTGTGTCAAAATCTTGATTAAAATCGAAATCGAAATTATTTTTTTGTCCATATTGCACAGCCCTAATCTGGAGAGATACAGGAGCCTTTCAATCTGTGATTCTATATGATGTCCTGTCCTTCAATGAAAAGTCAGCTCAAAGTTCAGAGGTAATTGTTAAAGGTTTTGGTGGAGGATTTTTGTCTATGCCTTTACATAGCATTAATCTCCAATCAGATTTAGTCTCTGGGGATGTTGTTGTTACACATTGTTGTTGTTACAACTTGAATTGGCATTTCCAGTAACTTTTCCTGTTTGTGCAACTACTCATGCTATGTCGGCTAAGAGGCATGTCGAAGACAAATCTTCTAACAGTGAATCTGTGATACTGCTTTATGATACTTTCATGGTCCTAGGTCACATGAACTTGTCAGCGAGTGGAAAGATGTTTCCATCTCGTGAACAGTTAATACTTGAGCAAAAACAAGACTCCACTTTGTCAGCCATGTTTGAAGATTTAGTGTCTGATGAAGTACTATCAAATGTTGCGTCTGGCTATTTTGTTAGTGATGGTGTTTTGATGAGAAAGTGGACTGACCCAAAAATATCACGTGAGGATGACTGGAGTAGTGTGTTTCAAGTGGTGGTTCCAGAAGTTTATGTTTCAAGTGGTGGTTCCAGAAGTTTATCAATCTGACATATTGTATCTTGCCCATGATCATTGCCTGTCTGGCCACTTGGGGGTCAGGAAAACCTTGGATCGTTTGTTAAGACATTTTTTCTGGCCTGGGGTGAGGTCCAATGTGGTTCAGTATTGCAGATCATGTCATGTTTGTCAGGTTGTAAGCAAACCTTACCAGTCTATTCCTGCAGCTCCACTACATCCTATTCCTGCCATCGGAGAGCCATTTGAACATGTTTTGATTGATTGTGTTGGGCCTCTTTCTCGTACCAAGTCAGGTAATCAATATCTTCTCAAAATTATGTGTGCCACCACAAGGTTTCCATGAAGCAATTTTTTTGCGCAAGATTACTGCCCCTGCCATTTCCAAAGCCCTTAATTTTTTTCACAGTGTTGGACTACCAAGAGTTGTTTAGTCTGATCAAGTGTCTAATCTTATGTCTCGCCTTTTCTCTCAGCTGTTAAAGCAGTTTTCTATTCAGCATAATGTCTCATCCGCGTATCATCCAGAGTCTCAAGGTGCACTTTAGAGATTCCATCAAACTCTTAAGACTATGTTGAAGACCTACTGCCAAGAGTTGGCTAAACATTGTGTGTTTTGTTCAGGAGACCAAGTGTTGGTGCTCTTACCAATAATTGGTTCTGCATTGCAGACTCAATAAAGTGGTCCGTATACTATTGATCAGAAAGTTGGGGAGTGTAACTATGTGGTTAAAACAATAAATCGTAAAAGGAAAACCAGAAAGTGCCATGTGAATTTGCTCAAGCCTTACTTTGACCGTAACCAAACTGCGTCTACCGAGGTCAAGGCCTTGGCTGCACTGAATGCTCCAACTACTGAGACCAATGAAGGGGTTGCTGTCTGAGTAGATTGCCAAATTCTGAGATTCTGGCTGATTTAGACTTTAATTTGTCATATTTAAATCCTTTTGAGAGCTCAGATGTAATTCAGTTAAATTATCAATTTTCTGCCTTGTTTTCTGATGTTCCCTCTTGTACCAATGTTCTAGAGCATGACATCGATGTAGGTCAAGTTAACCCTATTAAGCAACATCCATATAGGGTAAATCCTGTTAAACGAAAGCATTTGCACAAAAAGGTAGAGTATATGTTAGAATATAGAATATATGTTGTTGGCCATGGACATGTGTCTCCAGTAGGAGCAAAAGTGGAGGCCATTGTGAATTTTCCTGTACCATCATCTCGGCGGGAATTGAAAAGTTTCTTGGGTATGGCAGTATACTATAGGAGTTTTTGCAGAAATTTTACCACTGTTGCTACACCTTTGACTAACCTGCTTAGCCCTAAGGCTCCTTTTGTTTGGACCGAGTTATGTCAAGTTGCCTTTGACAGTCTTGAAGGCATTGTTGAGCAATTCCCTTCGGAGCATGCAATGAACCAGTTATGGAACAGGATGTCGACTTAAAAACCTACATGCCAGTTGGAGTTTTCATCTCAGAGTCCCAGCGTGTCATGACTACACAACAGTTACGGAACTTAGCCCATAAAGCTTGCACCAAGCAAAAGACTATTTCTGAAAAGACTGTGAAAAATCCCACAATCTACTATTTAACAATCCGGGACCGCCCCCCTCATATATATATATATATATATATATATATAGTATATTAGTGCTGGGAAAAAATGTATCGCATCCAAAATAAAAATGTTTGTGTTTGCATATTATATATGTGTGTACTGTGTATAATTATTTTGTATATATAAATACACATGCATGTATATATTTAATATTTTTTTATTTATTTATATATAAATTATTTATATTTATATATAATATAAATTATGTATTACCGTATATACAGTATATACATGCAAAGAAATTTAATTAATACATGCATATGCGTGTATTTATATACAAAATAATTATACACAGTTCACACACACATATATTATGCAAACAAAAACTTATTTTGAATGCAATTCATTTTTTTCCCAGCACTATTATATATATATATATATATATATATATATATATATATATATATATATATATATATATATATATAAAGCAGTGGCGGCTGGTGAAAAATTTTTTAGGTGGGGCTGTTAAAGCGGGGGGTCTGGGGGCCCCCCCCCCCCCATAAATTTTTTTATTTCATAGTTGTGATTACCTGCATTCTGGTGCATTTTAGGCCACCCATGTCCCTTGCTTATAGCTCAAACCAGTCAATACCAATGGTCTAAAAAGACAATATTAATTGAACTGCCATGTAGAAATCAACAGTTTCACAGGTAATGATAATGAACAAGTTGCAAGTTTATTATGCTCCGTGTCCAGATAGAAAAAGTGCAAACGCATAACAATAAATTATAATAGGGAATACAACAATCTAGTTCTTTAATCAGTCCCCAGCTGTAGATTACATATCTTTAAAAGTTCACTGTAGACAAATTGGATAATGGATAACAGTCTGTGTTGATCCTAGAGAAAGAGAGAAGGCTCTCAAAGAAAGGGTGGGACAACATCCTTGAAGAACACCAAGTATGAGAAGAAAGAAGATTTTAACATTTTAACTATTATGGAAACACAGTAATCCAGCTCAGAACTTCAAAACAAAAAAAGCAAACATACGGTTACATTTCATATTGAGATCACTATTTTAATGGCAAATGTGTGTGAAATATGATGTGTGTGACTGTGAGGGAGAGAGAGACTGAGTGAGAAAGAGAATGACAGCATTAAAATGAATACGCTATATTTACAATGTAATCCAAATAATTTCTAAAAGGTTTCTCTTATACAAAAAAGAGAGACACAGACATCAAGAATCAGCCTATAAATCTCAACAATGGTGACAATTATAAAGCATGTTCTGTGCCCAGAATGCAGTTCAACATGCTTTATAACATCATAAAATGGATTACATTGTGAAAGTTAAAAATATTACGCCGTACAAGGCCAGTGCTGCTATAATTACTAAAGTTAAAATAACTCAGAAGTTAATTAACTCTGCTCGTTAACATCAGGTGTCTTCAATGTTGGCAATAAAAAAGAAATAATTTTTAATTCAGATATTTGTGTTTAAAAAAAAAATGTGTACATTTTACTCATTTTAAATGGTTAACTTTTAAGGAATTAATTTAATGACTAAATTCAATTTTTTTTTATTTAATCAATAATATTGCTTGTAATCTGTTGGAGAGAGATGGGAGGGTGAGAGAGAGAGAGAGAGAGAGATAGAGAGTAAAGAGTAGAGAGAGACTAACACATGGTGTCTGTGACAGTTAGATTTGTGTATGAGAGAAGTAGATGGAGTGAATGTGTGAGTGAGAGTGAAGGGGATGGAGAACTCTTATTTGTACAGGAACTTTGCTCGTCTGTCTTTCTGAGTGGCAAATCTCTCAATGACCCTTGTGTTGAAATCTGGAATGTCCCGTGTGAGTTTTTTCTCTATAGAGAGCATAGCCAGAGCGTTGAGGCGATCTTGTGCCATCGTGTTCCTAAGGAAAGTCTGTATCCTCTTTAAAGTAGAGAAGCACCTCTCTGATTCTGCTGTTGTCATGGGTGTGGTGATGAGGATCTTGAGAAGACTTACAGTTTCGGCGAATGTGTCTTGAAGGTTATTTTCCATTACAACCTGAAAGAGAGCCAGTGCACCACTGCAACCCTGGAAGTCCTCATTTTCATAGATCAGGGACAGTTCTGTTTTAAGTCTGGCTTTGTCCAACATGGGATAGGCATCCACCGTGGTTCCTAGTGCTGAATCCGGGAACTTTCTGCTGTGTTATGGAAACAAGTCTCCTTGCAACAGAGTGGCACTGATGAGATGATTGGTGAAAGAAAACCTCTCCTTGGCATGGCTCATAATGGTATCACATACCTATGCAACGATACATAATTGTTGAAAAGTAAGCACAAAACATTACGTTTTCACATTTCTCAGTTCAACAATACAATAAAATCAGCATATTCACAGCAGTTACAATTTTGTTATGAACAAGTAAGTTTTATTAATTATAATTATAATACACACACTAGCTGTCGTTCTCTTATCCACTCAGTCTCTCTCTGTCTCACACACACACACTCGCTCTCTCTCTAAGCTTTATTGGCTGTCTGTGTCATTCTCATACATACACACCATATAAACAATAATTAATAAAAGCACAATTGTGAAAAAAAAAAAAAAAAAAATCATAATATCTGCATTCTCCAGTAGATAGATATGTCTAATAATTACAATTCAGAATACAAAATTGTGCAAACAAACACGAATACATATAGGCTAATAGAATACAGAAATAGAATTTCTGTTACTGCTTACCTCTATTGCCAGATGCTGTTGCGTTTCTTCTCCCATTGCCCTCCGTTTCTTCAGGGGTGGTTCCTGTACAGGTCCCCTATACTCCTCATCCTCAACTAGAGAAGGAACGGAGTCCCTGATCCAAAATAAGTTTCACAAGTCACTGTCCACCCTGAAATTACTGTATCAGAAACCAACTTGCTGGAGATATAAAAATAAATTTTAATAAAATTGTATTAAAATATGTGCTATTGTTGTGTTGGGCCTAGTCAATGTTATCTAGATTCATCACAAATAAATTCACTAGTCTAACATGTTGGTGAAATTGTGATATTTATGATAGGTTCTATTGTACTCAGCCATGTGGATTTATGTTTTTATTGTTTAGGCTACATAAGCATGTTTTCAGCCAATATGCAAAATCATAGCCTGCCTGATGGCCTGAATGCTGTGAGTGAACCTCTGGGTGATCCCTGCGATGAAGACAGAGTCTATGTTCCTCTTCTGCAGATGGTTAAACAGCATGTCTACATGTGGCATGATTTTGTGGAATAACGCCAGGATGAAACAGAAAACCTCATCTTCCAACATTCTCATAAAACCCCCGGCCTCTCTCCTCTATCTCGAATGGTTTGGAAGCACTTAACCAGTTCGTCTTTGTGCTCGTAAACGGTGTTAACAGCTCGACTGTGGAAGTTCCATCGCGTTGTTGAAGCACCTGGAAGTCTGTGTGCCACCACTTCATCCAGCACTGCCGTTTTTTTGAATGACTAAAAAAAAATGTAGAAAACCCCCCTACATCTGAAAAAAACTGGCCGATCTTTGGGATGTGGGATGTTGCCTGCTGCATAATGAGGTTCAACTGATGCGCATAACAGTGAACGTAGTATGCACTCCCGTAGACGTCTTGCACTTTACGCTGCACTCCACCAGTAGCACCCCTCATCACTGCGGCACCATCATAGGCCTGGGCAATTCATTTTCCCTCTTGTCCCGCAGGAAGGATGGTGCTCAGTCTTTCCAATAATGCAGTGGCAATCGTATCAGCGGTCGCATTTGGAAGCGCGATAAACTCAAAAAAGCGTTCTTGAATGTTGTTGTGGCTATCTATGTACCGTAACACAAGCACAAGCTGACAATGAGTGCATATGTCGGTTGTCTCGTCTGCCTGAATGGCAATATAGTCCGACTGTTTCACCTCTTCCAGAATGCGGTCTCTGAGAACTGACAACATGCAGTCTAGCAGTTCATTTTGCACGGTCTTCGAAGTGCCTTTAAAAACAGTGGCGTTCTCCAGGTGCACCTCCAACTCGCGGTCGATTGAGGCCATGAGATCAATTAGACCCAGGAAGATGCCAGGGTTTTCTGATGCGTCACTCTCATCGTGACCACGCAAAGCAAGTTCAAAGGCACCACAAAATTTCACGGCATCAATGATCTTTGACAAAATATGCCGATTCCTGTCCACCTCTTCGTTGTGCCTTCTTATCGCAACGCGGTGTCCCTCATCTAGCTGTGTGGCTATGCTAATTCGGCCTAACATGGCTAGCTTAACAGAGTTGTCCATATGCACTCTTGCCCGTTCGTGTTTCTTAATGCGTTCTGACATATGTTTCAGGTCTGTTACCCCTGTCTGTGTCCACGAGCTATCACAAGCACTTGATTTAAACAGTAAGCAAGGAAAGCAAAAGATTGCATTGGCGTAACCACAGCTAGTAAGCCAAAGCTTTCGATTGAACCAACCTCGGGAAAATGATCTCTTGTAGGTTTTCTCCTTTTCTCGCGCCTGTTGGGTTATATTCACTTCTGGCTTGTCTGGTCCGAGTTCTTTTACAATTAGTTTTTCCGCTAATGTTCTTCTTTCAAAGGGATACAGGTGTAGAGATTTAACTGAATTTGGGGCTAGCTCAACTCCCACGACTTCATTAAAGCTACTCGACTTCATCGGCGCCTCCATACTGCACTCGTACTCCTCTGAGGTAAATATCCCGTGGTGCAGCAGGTGCACTGCTCTAATCACTGGCGATATTTTCAGAGCCCCCAAACCATAAAATTCGACTACGATGATTGGCAAAATATAAACTTTTTTGCGTAGCAACAGGGTATCCATTGGCTTAAATTCCAGCACTGTAGGGCTGAGCGAACTGGAGCCCAGGGAAGACAGCCTATTGGCTACTACTACACCAACATGACGTGAATGCAAATATCATTCTGGAGAGTTCTAAACACATTCTAAAGTAAAACCATTAATAGCATGTCATTAACACAGATTATTTTTCAAAATGAGAGATTATTAAAAGCTTATTATTATTAAATAAAAAATTAAATAAAAATAAAAACTGACAGGGAGGTCGGCGCCCCAGCGCCCTCTATGTAAAGAGAGCTGCTGATATAAAGGGGTTTAACGGTTCACAAAATTCACGGTTCGGTTCGATATTAAAACTAACACAATAAAGTGTGATATTTTTTACTTTGAGTAATTCTGGAGCTATAATTTATTCTTCTTATGAGCATATAAAACAAAACAGCTTCTTGGTAAAAATGAAATATTGTAGTAGTTATAAACCAAGGTTTATTTTATTTCAGATTAACATTTGAGGGCAGCAATTGTATTCATAATGTCAAAATAAAACCGACGTAATGTTACTTGAAGGCATTATAGCCTACTTTCATGGTTGCAGTTAGTGTAACTACAGTAAATACATGGTGAATGTTGCAGATCTGGACACTGGAGAGTTCATTCACGGCACAATGTTTCTTCCTGGTTTCCACGTGCTGTTTGATCCGTTAATAACAGAGAAATGTGAATGTTTCTCTCTAGATCTTGGAGCGATGTTATTACTTCTGTGGCAAATTCAAATGCTTTCTTTACTGGATCTCTTATTAGCGCTGTGTAGTAACAGCATCGCATGATCACGATCGGCTCGCGCTGCACTGGTCCAAACTGATAAACGGTCCATCAACCACACAATAACGAGAAGTTTCGTTCTGCTTGCATTATGTTTGCCATTTGGTGTTGGGCACTGTTGTGGTCGCGCCGACGTATCTTACATTATGAGCGCGATTGCCACTCGCAACGCGCCTACATTTGAAATAACGAAATTGTAATTGATATCGGCATTGTTAGCATATGATTTTTTTTAAAACTTTGAAAAAATATTTTTATATAAAATTATTAGTAGAACATTTTATGCATCTTTATTCACCTCAAAGCATATCCGCTCCCGCACCCCCCCTGTGAACTCTGGCGCCCCTCAGAGGGGGGCGCGGACCCCAGGTTGGGAACCAATGCCCTAGAGGGTGCCCCACAACACCACAGTCACAGACCTTTTTAAAGAGAGTCAAGATAGTTGCAAGCCAGCATAGGGCAACACAATCATGGTGGTGCTTGTCCAAAGCACCAGAGCAAGCGCCCTAAAAGATTCTGGGACTGGCGACCCAAAAAGAGCCGATCTCCACCATCCAGGACACAAAGCCCCGACAGCCGGCAGTGGAACCACTCTCGACACGACACTGGTGAGCTCAATCCTGAGCCCACATCAGAAAAACACAGGGCAGCCACGTCTGACACAGCAAGGATCCTGAGGGTGCTAAAAGAGCATATTAACATGAAAACTCGCAAGGAAGACAAGAAAGACGAACCATACATCTTATGTCTAAGCATAAGAACTGAAACCAACACCCTGTCCAACTGCCATCTATATGAACCAAGCACCCCGAACACTGGTCGTCATCCACAGACCACAGAGCTAACTGTCACATCACAAGGTGACAGCATCACCCAAGCTCCACAGCTGACAGCTGCACACCCTGAACGAGACATCACAGTTCCTCACACCAGGTACCACAATCCCAAGGTACCAGAAAATGTTGTTTTGGCTACCTGCCTTCACAGTGAGCTACACGAAACCGGTCTTAACCACCCATTGATCATCACACCTGCCCCAATGCCAACATTCCTCGGCAACCTTGTCGAAAAGAGGACGGGCCGAAAATTCCACCTGAACATCACGTTACGAAAAAGGAGTGAGCATGGAAGACCTGATCGACACAGGATCAAACCTTACGGTCTTCTCATCTCACCTTTTCAAAAGACTCCAGTTTGAAGCTAAGAGACAAAATCAAACTCTTACACCTCAAACTTGTGAGCTGAATGTACAGTCGTACAGCCAGAATGACATCTGATTTGACCAGGTAGCTTCCATTCACCTGACAATTGGTCCTATGAGTCTAATCCATCCCATGTACATTTCACCAATGAACACTTACCCACTTCTCATCGCCAAAGACCTGCTAGACCTTTTTGACCATTTACTGAACTTCAAACAGCTAAAAGTCTAGGCTCAAGTGCGAGAACCTCTTCCCCTCCAGCCACACAGTTTGCCAGAGCCAGACTGTCAGGTCACAGAGATCATGGGAACTCCCACAGAGTTTTTTTGAGTACCATCAGCGTGGCGGGAGTAAACAGTGTTTGGAGTAAACATTTTACGGTTTGCAGTTTACCGTACCTGTTTATTTATTTAATTATTTATTTATTTTTGCTATTTATTTGTTTTTATGATTTTTAAAAAAAGGGAAAAATTATACTTGAAATAAAACTCCACACTTCTGTATAGGGCTGGGCGATCTGAGGAAAAATTCATATCTCTCTTATTTGCGGTATAGGAAGTTTATATCTTGGTATTTTGGATTTGGATTAAACAAATAAAGTAAATGTAAGCATATAGGCATATATTAGGGTTAAAATCTCATTACAATGTAACATAACATTGCAATCTAGTGTGTGTGTGTGTGTGTGTGTGTGTATATATATATATATATATATATACATACATACATACATACATATATACATATAAATATACATATATACATATATATATATATATATATATATATATATATATATATATATATATATATATATACATACATACATACATACATACATACATACATACATATATATATATATATATATATATATATATATATATATATATATATATATATATATTTATATATATATATATATATATATGTGTGTGTGTGTGTATATATATATATATACATACATACATACATACACACATATATATATATATATATATATACATATATATATATATATATATATATATACATACATACATACATACATACACACATATATATATATATATATATATATATATATATATATATATATATATTAAAGCAGAAGTTAAAGTTAAACATTCAAATTATTAAAAAGCACAGAAGAGTAAAAAGGCTATTTTGATTACCCCATTACACTTTCCAGTTAGTGCTATCATACAAATACACTTACTTATAGGTTTAAAATTCTACATGTCACATTTAATGTCCAACTATAAATATTTCAGCAAAATGTATACATTAGAATTTTTGCGCTCCTGTTTGGCGCGAATGTGCGGCTGCGCTCGACTAGCGGAGAATCGCTGAAGCAAAAGCTCATGCACTTCTGACAGCAAAATGGAAATACTTCCATTGCTTTTTTAACATTTACAAATGGAGAATATACCTGTGCAATGTAAGTAATGCATTAAGGAAAACAGCACATCTCAAACACGTCTCTCAGTCTCTGTCAGCCTCACACGCAGTGTTTCTGTCAGAGCTTCTAGCTGGACGAGCGCGAGCCACTTTGAACTGAAGCTATAAACTAAAGGCTACTAGGAAAGAAATTAAACGCAGAAATTATTTAAATGCAAAACAAACACCACAAGCAGCTATTGACTGACCACGAACAGGAAATATGACTTATTTGCTCCATTTTTCGATTCGTTAATGTCTCCCACTTTGTCACCTTCAACGGGTGTTCGTTCGACTACGCCAACTCACCAAATGAATTCAACATCTGTTTGAACAAAGCCTGTTCAGACTCTAACTATGCTAGACTCAGTTTCGTGTGCCATCTTCCAAACAGGATGGTTTCAAAACTGCAAACAACAAACCAGTCAAACACCAACACCTGTTCCAGCAATGTGATAACATCACAAAAACACACAATGTGCCTGTGTACTGGCAGAAAGAAAAAGGACACTTGAAGCTACCAGGTCTAGACAAGGACTTAAATAAACAGACACCTTTGCCAAAACTGGCACACTAAACAACAGACTGTGGTCACTCCCAACTCACCCATCCACTTTCAAAGTTAAAGTGAGTACACACAGCATAAGAAGTTTACAAGCTAAACTGCCTACCTCAGAGCCACTTACCCTGGTTCCGCTGTCTACAAAGACCAACATAGTGTACATGCGGGCTTCTGACACCTCCATAATGACTTTGCTTAACCACCTCTCAGACCCCTCCATCCACCCTGGCACACTGTCTACACTCACTGACAACCAATGCCCCAGACCACTGCATGATAAAAAGCACATGCTGCATGCACAGAACAAAATTGTGGGTTGTGCACCATCTGACATCACAATGCCAGGGCTTGTAATGCCACAGAGCAAAAGGGAGAAAATGCCAATATATTTCCATGACGCATCAAGTGCTGCACAACGCAGCACCAGAACCAGTGACGAGACACTGAAGCAAGCGTCATGCCAGCAGCAACATGTGGCAAAACATGGGCCAGGGCGAGCTAAAACCAGTTGCAGCCCATGAAGCAAAGAGACTGCCCTGTTCAACCGAAGACAACCCTCACTTGTTTCTTCCTCCCTTTTCTCTCTCCCTCTCTCCCTGTTATCTGTAACAGGATGCTGCTGTGGTTCGCCTTGCTGTGCTGTCAGCCAACCAAAGGACAGCTGCCACCGAGTGAACCACTGAGACTCCTGATCACAGACAACAGAGCACACTACCCCAGCACCGTAACCCAATACAGCTGGACAGGTGTCCGGTGGAGAGAACACATGTCCAGCCAACATGAGAAAGTGACTGTTCCACAGAAGGAATTAGGTGGACACAACCACCACTACAAATGGTCCCTGGGAACTTTACTCAGAGCCGCTGCTGCCGCCAGAATTCTGTTTAACATTGGTATGTCCAGTGTTGATGCAGCGAACCAGAACGTGAACTCCATGAAACTGCTCCTCCAATGACAGCCTAACCACGGGTAAAACCCCACCGTACATGATACCCTTAAGCCATCACCACGCCAGCTGACCTGCTACAAATACACCTGGCCTACTCTCTGGATAGCGCCATCCTACTGCATGTCAATCCCAAACAGAGGGAAGTGGATGTGCTCCTGAACCAACCCATCAGCGAGTCAAACCAAGTCTACAGACTTAAAGACATTGTCAATGTCAGGTTGCGGAAAAGCAAAACCCACACCAAGACACACATTCCAGATTTGGTGGCCTACCACGACAGCGACACACAGCTGTACCTGGCCCCAAACCTGCACATGTGTACTTTGACCAAAGACATTCATTTTCATTATCAGCAAACCCTTCCTCAGAGACAACGCTGAAGGAATCTGCGGGTTGCAACCCCTGGTCAGCGACACAAACTGCCCTGCCGAAGCCGAGCCTCATACACAAGTCACGGAAACGCAAGCAGAGATTGTAGGTGACAGATGGCTCATCAACACTCCTGTGCATACAGCTACACTGACCTACGACCAGCATGACACCACCACCCGTGTCAACCTGCTTGGCCAGAGCATGTGGATTCAAGTACCGAAAGGTGCACCCGACACATTGACATTGCTCCCGTCGACACAGCCCTCCAAGCACTGTCTCGACAGCCCATTCTGATCCCATCAACTGCGGTCTGAGCCTGTACCGCTGCCGACATTTGCACTTGTGCATCTCCCCTGTCATCGGTCAGACCCTGACCCTTGGTGTGGCCTTCATCCTATACAGGAGACTCAACGATATGCAAACCTCTACAGTCGAACTCACAACAGCTGTGGCTGGAGGTCTCCGATGGATTCCCCGGAAAGGGGGGTGCCAAGTCAAAGACCACACCGAACCTCATCAAGCTGAATCCTCAGCTCCAGGAACTATATATATATATATATATATATATATATATATATATATATACAGTATTGTTCAAAATAATAGCAGTACAATGTGACTAACCAGAATAATCAAGGTTTTTCATATATTTTTTTATTGCTACGTGGCAAACAAGTTACCAGTAGGTTCAGTAGATTCTCAGAAAACAAATGAGACCCAGCATTCATGATATGCACGCTCTTAAGGCTGTGCAATTGGGCAATTAGTTGAATTAGTTGAAAGGGGTGTGTTCAAAAAAATAGCAGTGTGGCATTCAATCACTGAGGTCATCAATTTTGTGAAGAAACAGGTGTGAATCAGGTGGCCCCTATTTAAGGATGAAGCCAACACTTGTTGAACATGCATTTGAAAGATGAGGAAAATGGGTCGTTCAAGACATTGTTCAGAAGAACAGCGTACTTTGATTAAAAAGTTGATTAGAGAGGGGAAAACCTATAAAGAGGTGCAAAAAATGATAGGCTGTTCAGCTAAAATGATCTCCAATGCCTTAAAATGGAGAGCAAAACCAGAGAGACGTGGAAGAAAACGGAAGACATCCATCAAAATGGATAGAAGAATAACCAGAATGGCAAAGGCTCAGCCAATGATCACCTCCAGGATGATCAAAGACAGTCTGGAGTTACCTGTAAGTACTGTGACAGTTAGAAGACGTCTGTGTGAAGCTAATCTATTTTCAAGAATCCCCCGCAAAGTCCCTCTGTTAAAAAAAAGACATGTGCAGAAGAGGTTACAATTTGCCAAAGAACACATCAACTGGCCTAAAGAGAAATGGAGGAACATTTTGTGGACTGATGAGAGTAAAATTGTTCTTTTTGGGTCCAAGGGCCACAGGCAGTTTGTGAGACGACCCCCAAACTCTGAATTCAAGCCACAGTACACAGTGAAGACAGTGAAGCATGGAGGTGCAAGCATCATGATATGGGCATGTTTCTCCTACTATGGTGTTGGGCCTATTTATCGCATACCAGGGATCATGGATCAGTTTGCATATGTTAAAATACTTGAAGAGGTCATGTTGCCCTATGCTGAAGAGGACATGCCCTTGAAATGGTTGTTTCAACAAGACAATGACCCAAAACACACTAGTAAACGGGCAAAGTCTTGGTTCCAAACCAACAAAATTAATGTTATGGAGTGGCCAGCCCAATCTCCAGACCTTAATCCAATTGAGAACTTGTGGGGTGATATCAAAAATGCTGTTTCTGAAGCAAAACCAAGAAATGTGAATGAATTGTGGAATGTTGTTAAAGAATCATGGAGTGGAATAACAGCTGAGAAGTGCCACAAGTTGGTTGACTCCATGCAACACAGATGCCAAGCAGTTTTAAAAAACTGTGGTCATACAACTAAATATTAGTTTAGTGATTCACAGGATTGCTAAATCCCAGAAAAAAAAATGTTTGTACAAAATAGTTTTGAGTTTGTACAGTCAAAGGTAGACACTGCTATTTTTTTGAACACACCCCTTTCAACTAATTGCCCAATTGCACAGCCTTAAGAGCGTGCATATCATGAATGCTGGGTCTTGTTTGTTTTCTGACAATCTACTGAACCTACTGGTAACTTGTTTGCCACGTAGAAATAAAAAATATACTAAAAACCTTGATTATTCTGGTTAGTCACATTGTACTGCTATTATTTTGAACAATACTGTATATATATATATATATATATATATATATACATATATATATATATATATATTCCTGATAAATTATTAAAATTCCCTATATATCATGAGTTAATTTTAATGTACGACCCAGTGTTGCTACAATTAACAGAAAAATGTAAACACCCTAATATACCTCTTCAGTTGTGTGGGCGTATTCAAGCCGCGTGCTTCAGTCTGAAACATTAGAATCTGAATAGAGCGTTCGGTGCGGGGGCGTGGTCTCATTAGAAGATATTGAAGAGAGACGGATTACTTTATCACAGAATATCTATTTTCGGCAGCACTTGTTTAGTTTAAAAGTAGACATGCCAGGCGTTCTATAGATATCTCTCTCATGTCTCTTCGTCGAGTATTCACTGAGTTACAGTTCATTTTAATGACGTGTTTGTAAATGAAGATCAGCGCAGAGAAAGGCTGCAAACAGCACACCTTATTTGTTATCTTTATTTTATAAGTGCACAAAGTTCTGTTGTTATTATGTCTGTGTACAAAAAAGTAAACCCTTTACAGATTCGATTGATGTACTCTTATCTGTACGATCAAAACTGAAAGTGTAATTTAAGTTATTTTCGGGGTTATCAGGATAAAATGACTCATAACGCGTATACGCGTTAATCGACTCCCCTTTCTTGAGATGATTAGACCTTGGTTCCTTGGGCTTCATTCAGCCAGTGTGTATTTATTTAAACACTTCAAGCATCGCTTCCCTCAACATGAGGGGCTATTTGGGCGATTCTCATGGTAATTTAGCAGTGCTCCCCTTTTTCCAAGGGTCGTTATCATCGGTTATTTTAGTTCTCGGTTATTTTCCCAGAGATCTTCAGTATTGTCTCCATACATCGAGATGATGACTCTCAATCATACTGTTTTGAGATGCAACATTTCATCTATGAGCTGCTCTATCAGAGTGCCATTAGAGCCCCTCCTTAGAACAAGTATTTGAAAATCCATGCTATTGTAAGTGTGCACGTGAAGTCTTTGCACACTTTCTGAAATCCACACTTTGGTAAGTTTGCACGCTAGTATTCTGCGCTCTTTCTAAAATCCTATATGGCGAGGGCTTCGCGCGGTTGCTTCGTGCCCTTTCTTGAGTTGGTAAAAGTCCAATTCATTTTGGGCGTCCTGCACCTATTTATCCGGCCAACAAGTTGGTGTTTTTTCAATGTATGCTTCAGACACGGGTCACGATAAGGTGTCCCTCATAGCGGCCCCTAGAGGACGCATTGTCTCATTCTACGCATCTCAACAATAGAGGGGCTAATGGAGTCAAAAACTTGTCCAAATAGCACAGTAGGGACTGGACAAAATGATGGATTTCATAGAATGTAACAAAGGTGATGCCATGTAATGTCACAAGTGTAAAGGTGGACCAACGATGAGCAGGAGACAAGTCACAGGCAAATTTCTGGACCAATGATGGTAAGATCATACCTGCAAACTAGTCACTTTTCGGCGAAAATCGCAGTTTTGAATGGGAAAATGTCATCCACGTGAATCGTGTAGATCCGAATAGTTTTTTTGAAGGGGGAGGGGTGTCTTCTGCGGTCTTCCCTACTGCGGTCTTCTTCACAAACATATTTGGTGATACAGCACGCGAGTCATTTGGCCAATCACAGTCAAGATAGTGGCAGCTTTCCCGCGGATGAATTCACGCTTTGGACACTGACATTAGTTTTGAGGTAAGTGCTGTTATCTGCCAACAATATAATTGTTTTCTCTAACGTTGTTGTTAGTTAACATGTTTAACGTTAACGTTATAATGGAAGTGTCGCCTAGTCAGCTAGTAAGATCAGCAAATTGTGTTGTTAGCTTACAATGTTAGTTCAATGACACTGTGAAGGATTTTGGCAAGGCTAAGTTATCTCCTCCACTGCTTTACTGTTAATTTCGTTTACGAGTACTTTTCATCATTATTTTCATCAATGACATTTTACATTTTTCACCTTTATAATGACAGAATTTTTATAACCGTTTTGGTCACATTTCGTCGGGGAAAAAAATTATTTTGATTAATATGCACGAAGGAGAGAGAGCAAGACGGTGAAGGTGAGTGCACGGCCGGGACTCTCTCTCTATTTTGTAACTGGTCTTTTGATTTTTTTCTGTATGAAAAAATAACGTCATATCATAAATGATAGGAAACCCAGCAACAACGATTATCAGTTTCTCATTATATATATATATATATTATATAGATATATTTCCATTTTATATATATCAATCTTATTTGCCTGTTAAATAATGGTGCTGGCAGATAATGACTGAATAGGATGTATACAATTTATTTTCTTCTTGGGAGAGGATGGGGGGGGGGGGGGGTACTGAAAAATCTGTCACCTTTTTCAGTCCTTCTGAGTTTGCAGGTATGTAAGATGTTTGCCCTAACTAGTCTCTATTTCAGTTTTACCATGTGATAGAAAGGCCTTTTCAAGCTGAAGGGCAAACTCATCTAATGTGTGGCCTATTATGCATCACACTAATGGGGCGGTCACACTGCACTTTTCTCTCCATCGACTTCCATTCATACGCATGGAATGCGTCAGACCGGCAACACAAGCTCATGCGAAAAATTTTGCATTTCACTGCGTTCAAGTTTGGTGAACCCTGACCTGCGAATTCGCATCACGTGAAGATGTGGGACCATTAGAAGATCGATACGTCACTGTGTGACCTCTCTGTACAGAAATTGGGGTGGTGATGAGAGATCTGGGTTCGAAACCACTGGTTGACACCAATGTGTCCCTGAGCAAGACACTTAACCTCTAGTTGCTCCAGAGGCGTGCGACCTCTGACATATATAGCAATTGTAAGTCGCTTTGGATAAAAGCGTCAGATAAATGTAAAATGTAAATTAAAAAATGAAGGACACAATATATAACTTTAGCTGTAGCCAGCGTCCTATTTTATATAATACATATTTAAAAGATTATAAAAATAAAATAAAGAAGCTGCATAGTTTGTAGTGTCAGTGGAAACAGGAACAGATGGTACATTTGAATGAGGACGTTTTATATTTTTTTTATTGCTTAGTGCGTATATATTTATATATAGAGAGATACAGAGATTGCAATATAATAAGACACTTTCGACGCCGTCGCAAAAGACACAGTACAAGCACATATTAATCCATGTTGTGATAACTGTGGAGAGTCCGAAATAATGTCGCACATTCAAAGTGTAGTGTGACCGCCCCTTAAGATCGATGTAAAGAAACAAAGCACTGCCATCAAGTTAGCCTTTTTAAACATTCGCTCACTAAAAAATAAATCATTTATAATCAATGACTTTTTAACCACAGACGATCTGGATTTTATGTTTCTAAACGAAACATGGCTAGAAGACTGTTGCAGTGCAACAATCCTCTACGAAGCAGCCCCTCCTAACTTTACTTTCATGAGTGTCTGCAGGACTGTTAGGAGAGGTGGAGGTGTAGCTGCTCTATTTAAAGATGTCTATCAATGCAAGCAAGTGTCATTTGGTCAGCACTTGTACTTGAAAGGTGCTCCACACATTCTGTTCATTATTATTTACAGGCCTCCAAAATACTCTCCAGCCTTTGTTGAATGGTCACAGAAATGTTATCAAATATTTCCTCAGAGTTTGACTGTTTTACTATTGCAGGGGATTTTAATGTTCATATATATAATGCAGAAAACAAAACTACACTGTAAAAAAACATATTTTCATAGAAATATACTGTATTATTTTAAAGATATTTTATGTTTTTTTTTTTTTTTTTTTTACATTACGTGTAAATGTCATTAAAATACAGAAAAAAAAACTTTTATTAAAAACATTAACCACAAACTAAAAGTAATAATCTGTAAATTCATATAATTAGAATTGTTTTTTTTTATTTTTTATTTTTTTACAGGATTATTATTTTGTTTAATTGGCTTGAATGTTAAATTACATTAAATTCTATGTAAAAAGACAAAAAAAGACAACTGTGTTTTTTTATTTTATTTTTTTTACTGTGAAACCTTAAAACCTTTAAGGTAAATGCATGTAAAAAAAACAATCGTAAAAAAACTGAAAAAAGTCTGGCAGCAAAGTTGCCAAACACTTACCATCAAATTACAGTAAATAACCTTAAGTTATTCTACAGAATAATTCTGTTTTTTAAATACAGATATTTACTGTAAACATTTTCTGTATTTTTACAGTTCCACTGCTAAAGAATGAAAAGAAAATCTCATAAAAAATATCTGTATAATGTTAAACAAATTAAGAAATCTGCATATAAACTGGAAATTAATGCAGAAATACCTTAAAATTATACAATTAATTAAAGTCTTCCGTTTTTACACAGTATTCTTTGGTAAATTCATAACATTATCAATTACATCCACAATAAATCCCCGTCATCCACAATAAATCCCCGTCAAAGTACAGATTTACAAAACATTACTTAAAATAATGTGTTTTTAAAAACCTTAGGTTTTATATTATGGGATTATCAAATTTATTAATATTAAATTCCTGTTAAATTTAGTTTTTGAACTGTAGAAAAAATAAAATCACATTATAATAGCTTGCAAAGCCATATTTTTTTTTTTTGTCATTACTTTATATAAACAATATCTGACAGTAATTACAAGCATTTATCCAATATATCTACATACTTTTCCCATTAATGTATGGGAATGTCTTTCATTTATTATGCTGTTCACACCAAACACAAAATCTTCATTTGTGTTTGGAAAATGAATGCAAGTCTTGCAGGTTTGGAATGACAGTCATCAGACTCACAGAAGCTTCCTTCACTTGACACTGCAGAAGTCTGAGCCAATTCTATTGAAAAAGGATAAAAAAAAACACATTTCAGTAATTAAAATAAGTAAATGTTGTGAAACAATTGGGATTACCCCTAATTATGAGTATGCTGAGAACTGTCTATAAAACGGGTGTCAAATCATATATTTTTTTTTTTTACAGCCATAATTCTAGGGTCAATTAAATGAGACATTGTACAATTTTCACATGGAGGCCTGAAACTATTTAAGTATTTATTTAATCTGATTATTAAATGCATTAGTATTTTATTCAAGTATTACATTTGTAAACAATTTTAATGAGAACCATGAGTAATAAGGCATCTTAAAATGAACAGTGTACTACATTACAATAAATTTACACTTGTTAAGAATTTCTGACTATTTATTATTTATAATGTGAAAAACTATAGATAGATTCAGACATATTTCTCCATTAAATTTGGAGCATTTAGAACATTATTTAACCCAAAATAGCATGCCATATGAATTGATAAAGTACCTGCAGGCTCTGCAGTTGGACACTGAAGGAAACTGAAGGACTGACGATTTACAGTTTCACCTACCTTTAACTCACTTTCATTCGCAGCCCTGCACGTCACCTGTAGGGGAACATTGACAGATTTGAAATTTGTCCTGTCAGTTTATAAACTGGCACGATTTGTTAAACTGAGGGAACAGTTTAAGAATTTGTGAGTACGGTTTATAAACTGAAGGAACGGATTGCAAAACCGTTGCCATGGATTGTATGTTTTTCTCCTACAAGTGACGTGCGGGGCTGCGTACTTTCACGATACTAGCATAAACATAACGTTACTTGTTATGAAACTCTGGAATAACCTACCTAACATTGTTCGGGAGGCAGACACACTCTTGCAGTTTAAATTTAGATTAAAGACCCATCTCTTTAACCTGGCTTACACATAACATAATAATATGCTTTTAATATCCAAATCCGTTAAAGGATTTTTAGGCTGCATTAATTAGGTAAACCGGAACCGGAAACACTTCACATAACACCCTATGTACTTGCTACATCATTAGAAGAATGGCATCTCTTGTTCCGAGGTCACCGTGGCCACCAGATCCAGTCTGTTTCCAGATTAGAGGGTCACTGCATTCGCCCAGATCCAGTACGTATCCAGACATGATGGTGGATCAGCACCTAGAAAGGACCTCTACTGCCCTGAAAGACAGCGGAGACCAGGACAACTAGAGCCCCAGATACAGATCCCTTGTAAAGACCTCGTCTCAGAGGACCACCAGGAAAAGACCACAGGAAACAGATGATTCTTCTGCACAATCTGACTTTGCTGCAGCCTGGAATTGAACTACTGGTTTCGTCTGGTCAGAGGAGAACTGGCCCCCCAACTGAACCTGGTTTCTCCCAAGGTTTTTTTCTCCATTCTGTCACAGATGGAGTTTTGGTTCCTTGCCGCTGTCGCCTCTGGCTTGCTTAGTTGGGGTCACTTCATCTACAGCGATATCATTGACTTGACTGCAAATAAATGCACAGACACTATTTAAACTGAACAGATATGACATAACTGAATTCAATGATGAACTGCCTTTAACTATCATTTTGCATTATTGAGACACTGTTTTCCAAATGAATGTTGTTCAGTGCTTTGACACATTGTATTTCGTTAAAAGCACTATATAAATAAAGGTGATTGATTGATTGATTGACTTGTTATAAGAAAAACTTGACAAAAGCGCGTTTGTGTCTTAATGCTGATATGACGACACGACAGACATGATATTCAGCTCTGAGAACAAGCAACACAAGACAGTAGCAAATAGAAGTTTTTAAAATTGCTCTGATTTCAGAGTTTTGCTTTAGATAACATCAATCAAATGACTGGTGAATGTTCCTCGTTATAGCAGCTCTGGCTGCAGAAAGACTGCACATGGTGAGACAGATAATTAAACATGGTGTTATGCGTCACAAAAAAAAACTAATTTGTTAGCGCGTAATGTTTAACAGTCACACTATTTCCATTCAAAGCATGGAAACAACGAAATGCCGCTCTCAATGCTTCAAAAACAAATTAATTTACCATTTGATGAATTCTCTCATTTTAGAATGAAACCTACAGAATATAATGTTAGCTGCTTCAGTCTTCATCGCCAGACTCGCAGTAATCCCAGGCCTCGGCGGAATGGATGTTTCGACCAACTAAAATGAAAGATGCGTACAGCATATAAAACGTTAACCTTATAACATAAATTGTAAACACGTTCCAAAAAGTTAATTTTCAGGTAACATTTTAATTGTTTTTTTTTTTTCAGGAAATCAAACCGACAAGAAAAACGATCACTCTTCTGTAACGTACATCTCTGCACCTCACGAACACGAACTTAACACTAAACCTGACAAAACACTCGCGGTTAGTAATTTCTAAATGTCACCATATTTTGGGTTAAATTATCAACAAAATCTTTTTCCAGTGTACTTTTATCAAGAGAAAAGCAGTCCAGCTTACCGTCTTGGTTGCTCGAAGAAAAGATGGCGTTGTTGCTTCTCGAGTCAGCAGTCACTGAAGGGCAGAGTCCAGACAATTCAGCAGGTTTTTTTATTTTGCACTTTTAGTGTAAAAGTGAAGTTAAACCATATAACAACACTGAACACGAGTACTGTTTAACACTGTGGATTGTTAATTCAAATCTTTGGGAATTAATCACTTTTAACACTGCAAATATTACACTGCTGATTTTACTGACCTGTAATGTGCTATGAATTCGTCTCTGCCAAAAGAAAGACCGCCAACTGGACGTTCTTATAATTTGAAAATCAAGAAGCCAATCAGGGCTGGCTCTTGATATTGTACCTTAAACTTTAAAAGAAAGGTACATATATGTACCTTTTAATGCTTAGGAACATATACAGGTCCTTCTCAAAAAATTAGCATATTGTGATAAAAGTTCATTATTTTCCATAATGTAATGATAAAAATTAAACATTCATATATTTTAAATTCATTGCACACCAACTGAAATATTTTAGGCCTTTTATTGTTTTAATACTGATGATTTTGGCATACAGCTCATGAAAACCCAAAATTCCTATCTCAAAAAAATAGCATATTTCATCCGACCAATAAAAAGAAAAATGTTTTTAATACAAAAAAAGTCAACCTTCAAATAATTATGTTCAGTTATGCACTGAATACTTGGTCGGGAATCCTTTTGCAGAAATGACTGCTTCAATGCAGCGTGGCATGGAGGCAATCAGCCTGTGGCACTGCTGAGGTGTTATGGAGGCCCAGGATGCTTCAATAGCGGCATTAAGCTCATCCAGAGTGTTTGGTCTTGCGTCTCTCAACTTTCTCTTCACAATATCCCACAGATTCTCTATGGAGTTCAGGTCAGGAGAGTTGGCATTCCAATTGAGCACAGTAATACCATGGCCAGTAAACCATTTACCAGTGGTTTTGGCACTGTGAGTAGGTGCCAGGTCGTGCTGAAAAACACAGTGGACCAACATCAGGCTGACATGGCACCCCAGACCATCACTGACTGTGGGTACTTGACACTGGACTTTAGGCATTTTGGCATTTCCTTCTCTCCAGTCTTCCTCCAGACTCTGGCACCTTGATTACCGAATGACACGCAAAATTTGCTTTCATCCGAAAAAAGTACTTTGGACCAGCAACATTCCAGTGCTGCTTCTCTGTAGCCCATTTCCTGCACACGCCTGTGCACGGTGGCTCTGGATGTTTCTACTCCAGACTCAGTCCACTGCTTCCGCAGGTCCCCCAAGGCCTGGAATCAGTCCTTCTCCACAATCTACCTCAGGTTCCGGTCACCTCTTTTCGTTGTGCAGCGTTTTTTGCCACACTTTTTCCTTCCCACAGACTTACCACTGAGGTGCCTTAATACAGCACTCTGGGAACAGCCTATTTGTTCAGAAATTTCTTTCTGTGTCTTACCCTCTCGCTTGAGAGTGTCAATGATGGCCTTCTGGACAGCAGTCAGGTCAGCAGTCTTACCCATAATTGCGGTTCTGAGTAATGAACCAGGCTGGGAGTTTTTAAAAGTCTCAGGAATCTTTTGCAGGTGTTTAGAGTTAATTAGTTGATTCAGATTATTAGGTTAATAGCTCGTTTAGAGAACCTTTTCATGATATTCTAATTTTTTGAGATAGGAATTTGGGGTTTTCATGAGCTGTATGCCAAAATCATAAGTATTAAAACAATAAAAGACCTGAAATATTTCAGTTGGTGTGCAATGAATCTAAACTATATGAAATTTTAATTTTTATCATTACATTATGGAAAATAATGAACTTTTATCACAATATGCTAATTTTTTGAGAAGGACCTGTATGTACCCTTTTGACCCTCATGTACCTTGAGGTCCAATAATAAGCCATTAGCATTAACATTAGTGTAGATTGTACACTGGGGGACAGAAGGATTTTAGGTGAAAATCCTTTCACCTTTTCACCTAAAAATTGGTGCAAAGAAAACATTGATTTGATGTATCTTTTTTAGTCCAAAAGTGCATGGTGCACATGCCCAAGTCTGTGATAAACTCAACAGTGAATGTTTATGATTGTACAATGTCCCACTATATGATCATCATGTTTTGATCAGAGGAATGTTTGGCAAAAGTACAATGCAGCCGGTTCACCGGTTTTCCAGTTCCTACTTTGCTTGTGTTTGTAGTGTCTTATCAACTCTGGCTTCTAATGTCAGTTACATGGCATGCAGACAGGGATTAAATTAGCACCTCACACCTATCAAATACAGGGTAAATTTAAAACGTCCAAGTCCCCTGCCACCAATGCAGAAATATATAATTTAGAAATATTATTTTTCAGAAGCAAAGATAAACTTTGCTGGCCACATCAGCTTAAGATTCAACAAGTGCAGACACAAGAGTGATAGATAAAAATATATACATAAAGTAAAAATAAAAATAAAAAACAGCTATGTAGGCAACCTTTCATGCTGATATGCTGTAAATAAAAATTAACATAATTACTGTGTGTTATTCTACAATATTGCCTTGAAAGACGGATGAATACAGCAGCAGGTGTTGTTGCACAGTGTAACTAAATATACAGTTATTGTACAGGAAATAATTGCACAGCTTAAGTTTAATATAAAATTCTTAAATCAAAAATAGTCAGTGATTGTTTATGCATCTTTTGAAATGCGACCTCCGTCTGAACAGCCAGGCCACATGTATCCGACCCGTGCGTCATTGATACGCTACAAACGTCAAAATTCTGTGTTGAAGTAGGCGGGAACGAGAAGAGCCACTCACATCACTATCCCACCACTCCTGCCTGCGACTCCACACCCACACGTTTCTCTGTACCGACGTTGCTAACACTGCTCCACAAAACGCCATGGCCAAAAACCTTCTTTCTAATTTTCTTCTTAAAACTAGAATATTGTAATTGTGCTGGCTCCGTTGGTGAAATAACTTTAATATTGCAAAAATAGCTCAGCTGTTGACTACACTGTTGTTGACATCCATGTTTAATGTTAGCTACTTCCGCTAACATCGAGTGACGTCGTTCACCATTGAGTACTCTTCTGCGCATGCGGGTCAGTTCTGGGTCATTTCACGTTCACACAGGAGATCACAAAAGGTCGCATTTAATTGGAAATGTGAACGGCCTTGCAAAAAAATCTTTTTTTTTCAAAAAGGGGGAAGTCGTGGCCTAATGGTTAGAGGGTTGGACTCCCAATCGAAGGGTTGTGGGTTCTAGTCTCGGGCTGGACGGAATTGTGGGTGGGGGGAGTGCATGAACAGCTCTCTCTCCACCTTCAATACCACGACTTAGGTGCCCTTGAGCAAGGCATCGAACCCCCAACTGCTCCCCGGGCGCCGCAGCATAAATGGCTGCCCACTGCTCCGGGTGTGTGCTCACAGTGTGTATGTGTGTGTGTGTGTGTGTGTGTGTTCACTGCTCTGTGTGTGCATTTCGGATGGGTTAAATGCAGAGCACAAATTCTGAGTATGGGTCACCATACTTGGCTGAATGTCACTTCACTTCACTTCAAAAATCAGAATTGAGCATTAAGCCCTGCAGTATGAACGTAGCCATATATCCAGTGTTTCTAATGCCAGGCACTGACTCGGTGTTTACAATTCTGAAGTGTTTTGTAACAATTTCAAAAGTGGCAGAGAATAAAAATTGAGTGGCAACACTTTCAGCCCCATCCGTGGACTGTTTCAGCTGCTGCTGTCTGGCAAGTGGTGCTGCAGCCTCAAGTCTCTCTGATCATCATGCTTTGGGACAGTTTTTCCTTAAGACAAACAGGCTCAAGAATGCTGGACACTAACCTCCTAATGCCTGTCTGCCTGTTGGTGTGAAAGGACTCTTGAATCTTGCGTGCTGATATGTCTTCTTTTGGCTTGGCTTTTAGGACATTGTCCTTTTTGTCTGTTTGAAATGCTGCCCTGACAGTGTTTTTCTGTTATCGTATATATTGAATGTACACTATATTGACACATGTCCACTTTAAAAACACTGAAGCATTAAGACACAAAATCAATCATTATTCAACAAAGTTCAAGGACCTCACTGCAGTGAAATCATTAGGTCACTCCACAATTTTATTGGTTGATGGGAACAAACAGCCACACAATGAATAAACCTTTACAATGGGGTGCTATATATTTTTTTATTTACAATAGGTGAGCAATGTGTGAAAGACTAGGAATTTATTCTGGGGCTCAACAGTTCAACCTAGGCTCCTGTAGCATAAATTTGACCTTTGGTAAACCGGGGGTGAAGGAATTGTAGACATTAAAATGGTTGAAACATTACACAACCGTGTAAACAAACATCATAATTGTTTTTCTAGTCTCTGTGCTTTAGATATCACTAAAGGTAAATTAATATATTTACCCAGCCGGCACATGACCTACCTTCCACGCTAAAATATGATTGAAATAATGTTAGTTGTTGTTTCAACGAAAAAAACAATGTTGAAATAACGTTTAATGCTATATCATGGTTGAAAAAGTTTAACAAAAACACTTTAAATCAACATAGAATTTTTTACAAGATCTGTATGTTGAAACAATAAAATGTTTTCAACAGTATAATGTTTTCAACAACATTCAACATACAGGTATTTATGTATATTTATATTGTATGTTACATACACATTACGTTGATGTACAGATCTTGTAAAAAATTCAACGTCAATTTAGAAGTGTTTCTGCCTTTTAACGTATTATTATGACAATTAGCATTTAATTATTTTTTTTATCATAACAGCTCTTCAATGTATGTTAAAATATAATTATTATCATTATTAACAATAATAGTTTCACCCTTGTAACGGAAACAGGTCAATTTAGCTCAAAGGTAATCATTTAAGATTTTAAAGGGAATTTGAACAGAATTACTGTTTCACGGCTGGTCACTGAGACGCCCTGCGATTCAGTGAACGAGCCTTTTAACATCAAATCTGTGCTGGATACTAATATCCAAACTATAGTGAAACACTATCAATTAGCACAGTAACAAGATCGGCAGTTTAAGACATTAACTTGTAAGCACAAAACACAAGATGCTTCTCTTTTCAATATGAATAAGGCTTTATTAGATAAATCTAAGACATTTAAACTAATCTAACACATAAACGCATGCACATTCATACAAGTTGCAGGAAGATCGAAAGTTAGGGAAAGATGAGTTTAAGAGAATGGAAATATGGAATCCCAAGTTAACAGCAATACGTTAAATTGCATAGACATGAACAACCATCAATCACGTAATTAGCCCTCGCATTGAGTTCCTCAATGGGGTTAATATTAAATTAGATACACCAGCAAAACAAATATCTGGGGATACATTGCCTTGTTTTCCTGTGAAAGGGACTCCCGTTGAAAGGGTATCCCGGTGTCGCTGATTGGCTGGAAGTTCAGTAGTGGCTGAAGTGACGTCTTGGGAAGCCCGTGGTTGTTGGCCGTTGGCTGAAGCTGGAGTTGTGTGGCTGGTTGGAGTTGAAACGCGCAGACGAGGTCGACGTTACAAAACTTATCTCAGAACACGAAACTCTCAAACGGAAAAGAAAAGAAATAAAGTTTGACGAGACAAGGTTGTGTTCCTTCTCATCGTGGCTAAGTAGCAGCAGGCATGCAAGCTGAAGCACGCTGCAACCGCGCTCAAAGAATAGTGATGACAAAAAACATGGCTAATAGCAGAAACACAGCTAGAGACTAAAAGCTGGTATGACTGATAGCAGCAGCATAGCTAGAGACTAAAAGCAGACTAAAAGCCAAGAGCAGGCATGACTGATAGCACAAGCATAGCTAGAGACTAAAAGCAAAGATTTTATGGTGTCCTCTGTTTTTAAACTGGCCTGTTGGCCACACCTCAAATGTTGTCTTGACCAATCAGATATTGTCTTGGCTCGGGGGTATCATAAATCATATGTTTATCTTACCAAGCATGTGGTCCAAAATTTCCTGCTCTTGCAGGGTATAATTTTGGACATGATTCCTTTAACACGAATATGATACATGTGACAAATAAATGATTGTCAGGGCTATTTCAAGCAAGTAGATTCAATCACACACATACCAGACATGACTATGTATCCTTTAGCTATCCCATAGTTTAAAAAAAAACATACACAATCAGTGATTATAACATGATAGTCAAATGTGTGGGTTACACATGAATATGGAGTGAAGCGATGGACTGATTCATTTATAAGTCTTTTTGAGTTCATTCTGGTCCATATATCTGTACAAAAGAAGTTTCTTTGCCATTCTATGACAAAGGGATGTTCTGTGAAGACAGAGGTTTAAAGCCCCCCCCCCCCCCCCCCAACCCCCCGTAGGAATTTCAGTCTGGTTTTGCTGGGTGGGGGAAGTCAATAGAAGTGTTTAACTTGATCTCCTGGGTTTACATGTGATGTCCAGCGTTGCATTTCCATTACGAACAACACATTTGGCACCAAATTTATCTTCTTTGAATTTAAAGTGTAAATAATTGTTCTAGTGGTGTTAATATTGAAAGCTGTTGTGTGAACAAGTTGGTTGGTCATCTTGCTTGGTTCTTGTGGCACTAGAACTGATTCATGACTTCCTTAGGAATTCGGCTCTCGTGTTTCAAACATCGCTTTGATAGACTCTTTAATTTGTCTGGTTCGACTCATTTCTGTTACACCCTCAAGAGAGCAGTACAGCAGAAAACCTTTTGTCTTGTGATTTTGTGTGAATTTACAATTTTGTCTGCTTGCCTAACAGTTTACATTGCATTATTACATTTGTATTCATACACTGTCATGAAATTTGACCAATTCATTAAATAATAATACAGACTGCAAATAATACTTAATACACATGTTAACTCGCGCAAACTATTACTATTGTAATTGGTTGTTTCACCGTTTTACTTTGAGCATGATTGGTTAATCTGTCTGTCTTCCAGGAAACTGTCCAATTAGAATGTGCGCGCCTATTTTAAGTTTGAAAATATGACCGTTACTCTCGGTCGGAGCAGCTGCTTTGCGTTGATTATTCGGTCAGACCTGGATTGTTTTATATCTGCCTGTTGAATTCTTAAATTTTGATGTGTCAGTGAAGAACAAAGCTGGAATATGAACAGAGCAAGGGGTCTTACGTGGTCTGTAAATACTGGTGATATCAGGTAAGAAAACATTTTTTCAGTCCTTAACAGTTTAACAGTTTATTTATTTTTTTTTTTTTTTAGATCAAGCATTGGAATAAGATTTTTTATCAGGGGAGAACACCCAACAGAAAGACCCATGATTCACCAACGTAAGTAAATTTTACCCACGTACTGTTTGAAAACCTACACTAGGATAGTATTAAGTATGATTTTCATACCATTACTGATAGAACGTCTGGTGGCTGGTGTCTCTATATTCACGTTCCGTACAATATAACCACCAATAACTAGGGTACTTTCATCAGGTTTCTCAGTGGGTGCATCTCTGAGTGGGGAGAACCTGTTTAATGTTTTGATTGGAACAGAAGAGTGGTATTTTGACCCACGACTATGCTGCCTCACTGTCACCCAGTTGCCCTGCTGCAGAGTCTCTGTTGCCGGAACCGAACAATGTATAGGAATCCCTGAGCTAGACGCATCCAAAGCCGTATCTAGAGCATGTCTCTAATTCTGAAATCTTCTCTGTCAGCCTTACTATTTCCCTGCATTTATCACATGTGAATTAATCCTGCCTTCCATGTGTCAAAAATAAAACCTGTGTTTCATTCACCTATTAATCAGCTGGTCCCGGTTCCTCCCCCACCGCGTCTCATAGATGGGGGAACTTATTTGGTTAACCGTATTCTGGATTCGAGAAGAAGGGTACGCGGATTCCAATACTTGGTGGACTGGGAGGGTTACGGTCCGGAGGAGAGAAGTTGGGTTCCTGCTAGGGACATTCTGGATCACTCACTGATCAATGATTACTATCGACAGGTAAGTCAGTTTAGGAACGCCAGGAGGCATTCCTAGGGGAGAGGGTACTGTCATGGTTCATGAATTCGCTGTCTCTCTCTTGACTTGTTTAGTGAGCAGGTGTTTGTTTGTGGGCGTTGTCCTTGATTACAGCACCACCTGCGTCCCATTGTGTGTGTCTAATTAAGTGCAGTAACTGGTGTCTCATGTTGTCAGATCATTGTGGTTCTTCACTGTGTTCCGTTCTGTTCCCTGGCTGTGTTGGATTGTGGATTCCCCCTGTTGTTCTTCGTTGTGTCTTCTTGTTTCCTGCACCGGAATCACGAGAACCTTCACTGGGATTACAGCACTGGATCACCAAGAATTATCACTGTTGTCTACCGAGGTCCCTGCATCATCCACCATCAGAGCTTGTGACCGTTGCCAATCTCCATCTGTGTTCATCATTCATTGTAGTCTGTTTGACTGACCTATTATATATCTTGTCATTAAATCATCCTGATGCATCCTGCCTCTGTGCCGTGAAAAACCCGTTATTTTATTACTGACTGTGAAAGTTTGTTTATTTCAGTAATTCAACTCAAATTGTGAAACTTGTGTATTAAATAAATCCAACGCACATAGAATGAAGTAGTTTAAGTCTTTTGTTATTTTAATTGTGATGATGTTGGCTCATATTTAACAAAAACCTACCCAATTTACTATCTCAACAAATTAGAATATTTCATAAGACCAATAAAAAAAATTTTTTTAGCGAACTGATGGCCTTCTGGAAAGTATATTAATTTACTGTACATGTACTCAATAAATGGTAGGTACTACTTTTGCTTTAATTACTACCACAATTCAGCGTGGCATGGAGGTGATAATTTCTGAAAAATTAAATCAGCATCTTCAAAAAGCTGGTCAGCAGAAGGAAGCATAAAGTGCTCCAAAATTTATTGGTAAACGGGTGCAGTGACTTTCAAAAATGACAATGGACCATCACCAGCAGATGACATTGCACCCCAGATCAACACAGACTGTGGAAACTCAACACTGGACTTCAATCAACTTGGGCTATGAGCTTCTCAACCCTTCCTCCATACTCTAGGACCTTGGTTTCCAAATTAAATACAAAACTTGCTCTCATCTGAAAAGAGGACTTTGGACAACTGGGCAACAGTCCAGTCCAGCTTTTGATTGACAATCCTCATAAGGCTGCAGTTCTCTCGGTTGGTTGTGCATCTTTTTTTTCCACACTTTTTCATTCCACTCAACTTTTTTGTTATTTTGTTAACATGCTTGGATACAGCACTCTGTGAACAGCCAGCTTATTTGGCAATGAATGTTTGTTGCTTACCCTCCTTGTGATTGTCTTCTGGACAACTGTCAGATCAGCAATCTTCCCCATGAATGTTTAGCCTAGTGAATCAAACTGAGAGGCCATTTTGAATTTAGTTTTGAGTAGATTAGCTGATTGGTATTTCACCATATTCTAATTTGTTGAGATAGTGAATTGATGGGGGTTTTCTTAAATGTAAGCCAAAATCATCACAATTAAAAGAACAAAAAACTTAAACTACTTCAGTCTGTGTGCATTTTCTCAAGAGTTTCACAATTTGAGTTGAATTACTGAAATAAATGAACTTTTCCACGACATTCTAATTTATTAAAAAGCGCTTGTATACTTGATATCAAATTTGAAATCAATCTTCTGCAAGTTACCCTATTTTAAAGACACAGATACACAGAATGAGCAAATGTTTAAGACTGAGATTTTTGTAATGGTAATTAAGCAATATTTATATGTATAAAAATAAAAGCCTATATAAAATATGTTCATCATATAAAGTGTATTTTTTTTTTCAAGACTTCTAAATTCAAACAAATTCAAAACAACAAAATGAAAGAAATACAACAAAATAGACAAATAAATGGATTAATGAAACCTGTGTCAGTCTTTTCTCTTTCTCTTCTTTCAATTTAAATTACCTCACAAACTAAAATGTACCTTTCCACATAAAGTGAATAATTGTTCTATAGCTAGGGTTGCCACCCGTCCCTTAAAATATGGAATCGTCCAGTATTTGAGAATAAAATAGCGCGTCCCGTTTTGAATCAATATGGGATGGGGTTTGTCCAGTATTTTCAGAGTTGTCTTCAATGGAGCATCTCAGGCAAATCATCCCACCGGCATTCTGTGAAGACTCATCCTATTCTACCCCTGATTAGGTAATACTCACTGCAATCGTTGGATTGATTGATTTGTTACAGGTTCACGGCCAATCAGAGTCAGAGGTGGGCGGGTCTCCTGGCATAAAGTCGATTTGAAAGAATGGCAGAGGCTGCACCAGATAGGGTGCAAGGTTCATTTATTAAACATTAGTTAATGTATGAACTAACAATGAGTAATACATTTGTTACAGTATTTATTATTTTTTCTTAATGTTAGTTAATAAAAAATAAAGCTGTTAATTGTTTGTTCATGTTAGTTCACAGTTCACAGTTCACTATTATTAAGTATTATTAAATGTGGAAATTAACATGAACAAAGATGAACAATTGCTTTATAAGTGCAGTTCATTATTAGTTAATATTAATGTAGTTAACTAATTAACCTTATTTTAAAGTGTTACCGATTTGTTTATTACAGTTAAGGTGTACAGTCAGACAAAGCATTATTTTAGTAAGAGATAAGAAAGATAAAAATGTAATGCCCATGTGAAGCAAATAAACAACTTAACTAATTTAAATGATTGCATTATTCAATATGCTACTGTAGAATGAACAATAGACTATATAAAATAGATTAACTTATCTGTCTGCAAACAATAACAAATATTTTATCCAAAATCTGTGTTCATGCCACCTTATACAATTACGAAAGTTCATTAGCAATTTCTCATCCTACTCATGTTAGGGTTTGGCAAAGGAGGAACTCAAGTGCAGACAGGATTCTCAACACGAAGGGTTTATTAACACAAAAGGGAAAACAAAACCCACGAGGGGGAAAACAACAGCTAGGGCGGAAACTAAACAACTTAACAGGACATGATTGACATGATAACAAACTCTTAAACACTAACTACAAACAAACACTCACAGTTACACAAAGACTTCTCAAAGGGGGTTACAAGGATAAACTTCTTTCACAAGGCTGACCACTAGGAACACATATAAGGTACAATGAACCGACAAAAGACAGAGCACACTAGGAGATCTAAATAGGGGAACTAATTAAGACACGACAGATGGCACAGATAGGACAATCACGGCAAGACTAGGATAACAAGGAGGGCGGGGCAAGGGAACGAGACAACACAAGCACATGGCCCAAAGACAAGGCCATGTGCTTGTACACAAAACACGGGTCTGTCATGATCCTGCCTCTAGACTAGAGAAAAGTCAGGACATGATGGCAGAACCATGACAACTCATCTATAGGCTACAGCAGCGGAGTTAACGCAGGTGTACCACATGGTTAAACACAACCTCAGCTATAACAGTGCTGACTGTGGACACAGGCTAAACCAAAAGATTCTACATGACTCCAAAATCATAAAGAAAATGTCCACCAGGAGAACTAATGCAGAAGCAATTGCCAAAGATGTCACAACAAAGGTGTTACAACAAGGTGGCTGTACCTCAATCCAGCCATTTCCCGGCTTATGCAATCTTGGACTGCTCTCAGGTCATATTTCATCAGCCTGGGGGAAGAGTGTCCCAGACAGATCAGAGCTTTGTTAAAGCTCAGTGAAGCCTCAACTGAGGAAGATGCTGATAATGTGGAAGTTTACCTCCTGTTCTCCAATAACATCCTCTCCCTCTTTGAGGATGTTGTAAAGAAGCTGGAAAATGATTCAACCACCTGTGTTGAGTTATATTCCATCATGTCTACCTTCAAGCAAAAACTCACACAGAGAAGAGATGACCAGTTTTATGGCTACTTAACAAAAGTGAAGCTGCAGCATCTTCTCCCACATGATGCAGACAGGGCAAGGAGAGATTTCACAGAATTTCTCAACACGGCAATCTCATACATTGAGAAATGGTTTGACTTTTCAGAGGACAACTGGCTGTTTTCCCTGCAACCTCTCTCTCTGCACCATGGCATGGTTTCCTTCAGCGACACTGAGATAATCACTAATAAGCTTAACCTCATCCAAAAAGTCAGCATGAATGAACTTTATGATGAATGCACCACAGCAAATAGCATTCTGAAGGGGCTCAGAGAAGGTGCAGATGATGAATGGAAGTCCAAAGACGTGGCTGCCAGGTGGGTGGCTCTCTTTCAAGTAGCTAACCTGACTAACATGCTGTCCATCATCAGCCACATCTTAAGTATCCTAGCATCCACTGGTTATGTGGAAAGGATCTTTTCCAGAATTTCCAACAAATGGAGTGACAGCAGGAACAGGTGCTCTGTGGAGCTCATAAGGAGTGAGCTCTTGATCACTCTCAACTTTGAGCAGTCCTGTTCACAGTTTTACTGTATCTGTTTGAAAGACAAACAGCTTTTTGGTGCTGCACGGAGTGACAAGAAGTACACTTAAAAAAGGAAGTAGGCATGCTCCAATACTGCATACTACTACTTCTGGGCCACTGATGTTATTATGTTCATGATGTTCATGAAAGATTCATGGATTTTTTCCAATATACTTTTTTGAGTATGAAATCATTTGTTTAATTTAAATTTAATAAGTTATAGATCTGTTAATTTAATAAGTTAATAAAATATTGTTCACATCTCACAAGTTCCTCCAACTGCCTATTTTTTGTCTCACTGTCAAACTTTTTTATACATTTTATAATGCCCATGTATCAATCTTAATATCTTTATGAAAACATGTTTTAAGTTGTGACTGGCACGTCATTGGACTTGTGGTCATCGTGGTGTGGCGTGGCGTGGCTCCCAGGGGTGCCCCCCCCCCTTACTAATACTTACTAATTGTGTTCTTCTGAGAACAAAATTTTAACAAACTTTAACGTAAACAGTATAAATCAGATCAGATTAGAAAAATCAGAGTGAAATACTAAAGACCGGTCAGATTAACAAATTAAATCCTCTTAAAACCCACTCCGTTGCAGGCCTGATTCGAGGCTAGTGATCGGTGTGGCCAGTAAACAAATGCCCATTTGCTCAACCAAGCAATACCAGAAGTCTGTTAACTCACCGATCAAATAGTTCTTGTGATGTCCTGCGATGCAAGAGGACCTGTTGTGCTCACGGTACTCACAGGGCTCTCTGGTGACATCCTCTATCCATCTTCTCTTATTGATACACGTCAAAGGATAAACTATTAGTTCAATTCAGTAAAACATACGAAATCACAAATCTTTATAATCTTTCTCACTTCGTTTTCTCTCTAGCAGCACTAGTTGTATCGCTAGACAATTGAATGCACGAATATCGATATAAACAAGAACAGATTTTATGGCTTAAAATCCTTAGTTTGTCCAATCTAAATATTGCGTCACATTCTTCTCCCATTCACTCTATAAAGGTACGAGTAATACCTCTATGTTGAAGAAATGCTGACTGCACTTAAGAAACTGGTAGGTTTTAAGGTCTAAAACACTGTTTCTTATGTCTACTTTAGGATAATCTTTAGAAACGTTTCGGATTTTATGGCCTAAAATCCTTGGCTATCTAGACAATATCCTGCTTCTCTCCATCTATCTCTTGACTGATCTTCAATCTTCCTTGCTTTCTTCCAAGTCCCGCCCCCTCTCCATCCTGATTGGAGGAATGAACTCAGACACTCTAATATGACCAAGGTGATAATAGCAACATACAAACATGCTGTTAAGCACATGTTCGACCAAGTATATTTCAACAAAACTCCCTGTGTAAGCGTCTCTTAAAGAAGCAGTACACATTTCCAAATACACATAAATGCATATATATATATATATATATATATATATATATATATATATATATATATATATATATATATATATATACACACACACACACACTTACTGAAAAAAAACTCATAAACGCAGGTTTTTGTACCCTCATTTTTCATGAGCTGAACTCAAATATCTAAGACTTTTCTCTATGTACACAAAAGGCCTATTTCTCACAAATATTATTCACAAATCTGTGTTAGTGAGCACCTTTCCTTTGCCGAGATAATCCATCCACCTCAAAGATGTGGAATATCAAGATGCTGATTACAGCATGATCACTGCACAGTTGTGTCTTAGGCTGGCCACAAAAAAGACCAATCTAAAATGGACAGTTTTACAGTATTGCGGGGGCCCAGGGGGCTCTGAAAACCAGTCAGTATCTAGTGTGACCACCATTTGCCTCATGCAGTGCAACACATCTCCTTCTCATAGAGTTGATCAGGTTGTTGATTGTAGCCTTTGGAATGTTGGTCCACTCCTCTTCAATGGCTGTGTGAAGTTGTTGGATATTGGCAGGAACTGGAACACGCTATCGTATACGCCGATCCAGAGTATCCCAAACATGCTCAATGGGTGATATGTTCGGTGAGTATGCTGGCCATGCAAGAACTGGGATGTTTTCAGCTTCCAGGAATTGTGTACAGATCCTTGAAACGTGGGGCCGGGCATTACCATGCTGCAACATGAGATGATGGTTGTAGATGAATGGCACAAAAATGGGCATCAGGATCTTGTCACGGTATCTCTGTTCATTCAAAATGCCATCAATAAAATGTACCTGTATTCGTTGTCCATAACATATGCCTGCCCATACCATAAGCCACTATATGCACAACACTGACATCAGCAAATCGTTCACCCACACGACGCCATACACGCTGTCTGCCATCTGCCCTGTACACTGAAAATCAGGATTCATCCGTGAAGAGAACACCTCTCCACAGTGCTAAAAGACGCCATCGAATGTGAGCATTTGCCCACTCAAGTCTGTTACGACGATGAACTGTCAGGTCGAGACCCCGATGAGGATGACGAGCATGCAGATGAGCTTCCCTGAGATGGTTTTTTGATAGTTTGTTTGAAGAGTTTCTTTGGTTATGCAAACATTGTTGCAGCAGCTGTCTGGGTGGTTGGTCTCAGACGATCTTGGAGGTGAAGATGCTGGATGTGAAGGTCCTGGACTGGTGTGGTTACAAGTGGTCTGCGGTTGTAAGGCCAGTTGCATGTACTGCCAAATTCTCTGAAACGCCTTTGGAGACGGCTTATGGTAGAGAAATTAACATACAATTCACGAGCAACAGCTCAGGTAGACAATCCTGCAGTCAGCATGCCATTTTCACGCTCCCTCAAAACTTGCAACATCTGTGGTATTGTGCTGGTTGATTTTAGAGTGGCCTTTTATTGTGGCCAGCCTAAGGCACACCTGTGCAATAATCATGCTGTCTAATCAGCATCTTGATATGCCAAACCTGTGAGTTGGATGGATTATCTCAGCAAAGGAGAAGTGCTCACAAACACAGATTTAGACAGATTTGTGAACAATATTTGAGAGAAATAGGCCTTTTGTGTACTTCGAAAAAGTCTAAGATCTTTGAGTTCAGCTCATGAAAAATGGGGGCAAAAACAAAAGTGTTGCATTTTTGTTCAGTGTGTGTATATATATATATATATATATATATATATATATATATATATATATATATATATATATATATATACACACACACACACACACACACACACACACACATCTATATATATATATATATATATATATATATATATATATATATATATATATATATATATACATACTGGTATATACACATACCAGTATAGATAAATAAATAAATATGGTATGGAAAATATCATAGAATGTTAAGAGGTTAAGATTTGGAAAAATGCTACCAGATCTGTAGTCTCTGCGATTTACATTTTCTCTTCCCCAGACACTGTAGTGTAAAATAAAAATAAATAAATAAATAAATAAAATAAAAATAGATGGAGAAAATCAATACAAAAACAATTACGTTAGAGCACCTTCATCCTTAGACCTGAGGGCAAAGAGAAAAATATAGTTATGGATTCAATAAGCCCCAAAGGACATTTGAAGATATGAAAAAATGCAGACATAAAAGGCAGCGCTGTTTTGCCTCAGAGGATCTTGTCCCACGTACATACTGGCATGGTAAAGAGGACAGTGTCAATGCAGGTACTGCTGCTCATTTTAGGTGGCATCTTAGTGCCAGCTTCAGCACAAGTCTGCAGCCTGCTTGGTCAGCCTGCCTTTCCTTCACTTTCTGCAGAAAGAGACATCAACATTGGGGCGATTTTCTCAATCCATAGAAATGCTCTGTTAAAAATGCATAATTATACTTCCAAACCAGATCCAACAACATGTGCCAGGTCAGTGATGATACTAATGAATAACAACAAAAAAGTTCTTAAATATATCGCTCTGATGATTCTTTGCTGGATGTAATACAGTTGATGCTTTTATTCACCACAGCTTAAACTTGCGTGAGTTTAAATTTGCTCAGACACTGATTTTTGCCATCGAGGAGATTAATAACAGCACACAGTTGTTGCCTGGTCTTTCTTTGGGCTATAAGATATATGACTCATGTCGTTCTTTCACTCAAACAATCCTCTCCGGCATGGCTTTGATGAATGGTTATGAAGAAACTTTGAGTGATACATCCTGCTTTAGACCACCAGCTGTTCATGCCATTGTTGGAGATTCAGCATCCTCATCCACCATTGGCTTGGCATCTGTAGTTGGTCCATTCAGCTTACCTGTTGTAAGAACTTAGTTATCTGCTGCTGGTTAGTGTAATCAGAATATGATGAACATTTGGAATTTATAAAGAAAATATATGCTTCAGATCAAATTTTGAAAATTGAGAGAAACTGTTTTAAATATAAAAAGCAATGTATTGAACTGTGTATATTAGCACACTTAGTGGCATGAAAACTGAAAAGTATTTTTGATAAACAATGTGTTTAACACATTATACACTGATTCTTTATATTGCAGATCAGTCATTTTGCCACATGTGCATGCCTGAGTGACAGAAAAAGGTATCCATCCTTCTTCAGAACAATATCCAGCGATTATTACCAAAGCAGAGCTCTGGCCCAGCTTGTCAAAAACCTTGGCTGGACGTGGGTTGGGACAGTCAGGAGTCGCAATGACTATGGTAATAATGGAATTGCAGCATTTGAGGAGGCTGCAAAAGAAGAAGGGGTTTGTATAGAATACTCAGAGGCCATATTAAACAATGATCCACAAGAACAGTTTCTGAAGACACTGGAGGTGATCAAAAAGGGCACTGCCAGGGTTGTGCTTGCTTTTATTGCATTAGGAGATTTTCTGCCCCTCCTGAAAGTAATTTTGCAACACAACATCACAGGGATACAGTGGGTTGGCAGTGAATCCTGGATCACTTCTCAAACTCTTGCAGAAACAAAGGAATATAGTTTTCTCTCTGGAGCTGTGGGTTTTGCTATAGCAAATGCCAAAATTATGGGCCTGCGAGAGTTCCTAGTGAATGTGCACCCTTATAAAGAACCAACAAATGAACTTTTAAAAGAATTTTGGGAAATAGTTTTTCAGTGCTCATTCAATAGCATTGGCAGTGGCTGTACTGGTTCAGAGAGACTTGCAGAGCTGCAAAATGAATATACTGATGTATCAGAGCTACGGATAGCAAATAAGGTGTACACTGCAGTGTATGCCATCGCATATACACTACATAACATATTAAAAGAATTCAGAACCTCCACCAACAGCAGCAAAATAGGATGGCCTATACCACAAATGGTAAATGAGGAGCACATGGTTTTATACTGAAACTACGTAATATAAGAATAATGTTTCTGATGTTTCTTCTTAGGTGTTAAAGTATATGAGGGATGTGAGATTTACTGTTAAAACAGGTGAAGAAATCTTTTTTGATGAAAGTGGTGATCCAGTGGCACGATATGACCTTGTAAACTGGCAGTCTGCTGAGGATGGAAGTATGCGGTTTGAGCTTGTGGGCCTCTATGACAGCTCGCTGCCTTCAGAACATCTTCAAGTCAATCAAGAACACATACTATGGGCAGAGAAAAGTGGACAGGTAAATTAACATCATAAATGAATTAATATCAGTCAGTTGAATATGTGTAAAAGCAGTGATAAAAGTTATTATTTAAGATGAGTTATTTTACCAGTACAAACCATCATCATTGTGAGGTTTTATGTGATAACTTATTTTCATATAGTTGCCTGTGTCCGTGTGCAGTGAGATTTGCCCCCCCGGCACTAGGAAGGCTGTGCAAAAAGGACGACCTGTCTGCTGTTATGACTGTATTCCATGTGCAGAAGGAGAAATCAGTAATGGCACAGGTAAAATGGTACATACTCTAATGAAATTATGTTAGTAAGTAGTGCAATAATGTTCTCTTTGTCAAGTGAATTTACAATGCACCTTACATTCACTAACATTTCTTTGTATATATTTGAATAATTTCTTCACAGATTCTAGTGACTGCTTTCCTTGTGATTTGGAGTACTGGTCGAATGAAAGTAAAGACAGATGTGTATTAAAAGTGGTTGAATTCCTGTCGTATACAGAAATCATGGGGATGGTGTTCTGTATTTTCTCCTTCATTGGAGTTTTATTAACAGCAATGGTATATATTCTGTTTTATCTTCAAAAGGAAACATGTATTGTAAGAGCCAACAATTCAGAGCTGAGCTTCCTGTTGCTCTTTTCACTCTCACTGTGTTTTCTCTGTTCACTAACTTTCATTGGCCGCCCCACTGAGCTGTCCTGTATGTTGCGTCACACAACGTTTGGGATCACTTTTGTCCTCTGTATCTCCTGTGTTCTCGGGAAAACAATAGTTGTTTTAATGGCCTTCAAAGCTACACTTCCAGGAAGTAATGTTATGAAATGGTTTGGGCCTGCACAACAACGACTCAGTGTTGTTTCCTTAACTTTAATGCAGGTGATTATCTGTGTGCTTTGGTTAACAATATCCCCACCTTTTCCATACATGAATTTGAGTTATTATAGAGAAAAGATCATCCTTGAATGTAACTTAGGTTCAGCTATTGGTTTTTGGGCTGTTTTGGGTTATACTGGCATGCTATCAGTCATGTGTTTTCTTTTAGCTTTTCTTGCTCGCAAGCTCCCTGATAACTTCAATGAAGCCAAGTTCATCACATTCAGTATGCTCATATTCTGTGCTGTCTGGCTCACATTTATCCCAGCTTATGTCAGTTCTCCAGGAAAATTTACTGTAGCTGTGCAGATATTTGCTATATTAGCATCAAGTTTTGGTTTACTATTTTGCATATTTGCTCCAAAATGTTACATAATTTTGTTAAAACCAGAGAAGAACACAAAGAAAGAAATGATGAGGAAATAGTCATCTATGTGGTGGGGGGGCTGAGAAGGGTGTAACTTAGCAAGAAATGGAAATTTGTTAATGCAAATTTTATTTTATTTAATTTAGAAAGACATTTAAGAAGAAGACGAAGGACATTTTTGGATAAAGGTTTAATGTTTTTTTATGTGCATGTTACATTTTATTAAATGCAATCAAATTATTCTAAAGTTATTAAAACAGTGTTGTTTCCCTATTTTTTTCTTTTCTTTTCTTTTTTCTATACTTTTCCAGTAAAAAACACTCAAATCAAATTCCATAGTTTTCCATAAACGTAGACTTGCAAGTATTTGTTATCACATTATTTTAAACCACTTGAGGTGCAACTAAATCTTTAATTATGCCATGTTATTATTACTGTAATTATGTAATTATGAAATTACAACATGCCAAGTTCTACTTGGAGTTGAATTATGTGTTCTATGGCAATATGATCAACATTGAAGTGTTCACTTTCAGGCAGAACTCATAATTACAACTTGTAAACTGAGAATGTTCTGAGAACTATGACTTGGGCCACATGACATGACTGCCATACGACCTGACTGCCACCAGACTTAAATGGCATGGTGCAGACTGATCAGCAGAGCTGGGTCTAAAGCCTTCTACAGTGTGTGGTGTCATTATGCTTATTTATCTGCTCTCAATCAATAAGGAGCATCGCCTAACTCAAATCGTAAATAGTAATTATAATAATTCCTTAAATTTATATAGCACTTTCCCGGACACTCAAACCACTCAAACCAATTATGTGTTCTATGGCAATATGATCAACGCTGAAGTGTTCACTTTCAGGCAGAACTCATAATTACAACTTGTAAACTGAGAATGTTCTGAGAACTATGACTTGGGCCACATGACATGACTGCCATACGACCTGACTGCCACCAGACTTAAATGGCATGGTGCAGACTGATCAGCAGAGCTGGGTCTAAAGCCTTCTACAGTGTGTGGTGTCATTAAGCTTATTTATCTGCTCTCAATCAATAAGGAGCATTGCCTAACTCAAATCGTAAATAGTCATTATAATAATTCCTTAACACTCAAACCATTTATATAGAAGGGGGGAATCTCCTCAATCACCACCAGTGGGCAACATCCACCTGGATGATGTGATGGCAGCCATATTGCGCCAGAACGCCTACCACACACCAGCTTATTGGTGAAGAGGAGACAGAGCGATGAAGCCGACATGTTTGATATATGTCAAATATATTAAAAATCTATATCAAAGCCTATATTAAAACATATATGTTTATATTCCACATATTCCATGTGGGTGGATTTTTCTTTACTTGAGTGCCGAACCTCAGAGTTCGTGCAAACATCCACATCGCTGTAATCAAATGTGTTCTTAAGTGCTACTTTTACATTGCGGTCAGTTATTGTTGTGTTTATTTAGTTATTGAGAGGTAGGTGCGCAGTATATATTTACATATTCATCCAAACGGGGCCTTTGGTTCTCAGGTTAACTGAAACACTTATTCTTCTTTTGAACTGAATCAGGAGAGCTGTAATACAGTCTTGCGCTACAGTGCCACACTGGTCAAACCGCATTATTGCAGGCTCTCACATTAGCCCACATAGCAAATGTCTTCTGGCCCAGATCTGGGCAACACAATGACTTTTCCCTCGGCCCAAGTACCGCAAAGAATGACGACCTGGAAGTGGCCCAGAACTTTATTAAAGACTCGGGCTATACATGGGCCATAACCGGCCCGAATCTCAGCCAGTTAATCAGCCTTAATTAAGGGAAGTCGTGGCCTAATGGTTAGAGAGTCGGACTCCCAATCGAAAGGTTTATGAGTTCGAGTCCCGGGTCGGCAGGAATTGTGGGTGGGGGGAGTGCATGTACAGTTCTCTCTCTATTTACCTTCCATACCACGACTTAGGTGCCCTTGAGCATGGCATCGAACCCCGAACTGCTCCCCAGGCGTCGCAGCATAAATGGCTGCCCACTGCTCCGGGTGTGTGTTCACAGTGTGTTCACAGTATGTGTGTGTGTGTGTGTTCACTGCTCTGCATGTGTGCACTTCGGATGGGTTAAATGCAGAGCACAAATTCTGAGTATGGGTCACCATACTTGGCTGAATGTCACGTCACTTTCACTTTCACTTTCACTTTTCACTTAGCTGGCCCTGATCTTGGCCAAAACAGGTTTTATTATTGATGCCAATACTCAGCTTTAAGTAAACCAGAATCCCCAAATCTGAGCCACACCTGAGCCTTATATAGCCCAGACCTAACTGCGATCATAGTAATATACAAGGTAATAATATGAAATATTAAAATTAATTAATTATTCATTTTGTGACATGCTTTAATGTAGACACAAATTTATTACAGATGTGACAAAGAGCTGTACCACAGTAGTCCAAATGATGATGCATTGCAGTTGCAGTCCACTCTGGCAGAATATAATAGAATTGTGAGAAGCAGGGCATAATTTCAGTTGTTAAACGCTGAAAATACTATCCCGATCCCACTCCCTCAAGGCGCGCGTTTCTAATTCAGAACACGCATCACTGGAAACATGGCATGTCTCAATCTTTGACAAAACCGACGAGAGCCAATGAGCGTTTGATATTGCTGCCATAAAACTTGTTGTAAAACTTCTTAACAGCACATTTTTAAATAGTTACTATAGCTGAAGGGGAATTTGATACATATCGCCAATGAATCCAGTTTTAATTTGGATCTGTTCCTCACACCAAGTATCAAATGGATACAGGATTTAAATAAAAATAAAATACTTTCATGATCATTTTATTTAATGCCTGTGCATGACAGCATACTAATAAAAATGATGTTCCCACACTCTCTATTATAGATCTGTGTATGTCAGATAGTAAACCAAATAAATATTACATGATAATGGTTAAATACTCTCTCTCTCTCTCTATTCTTTCAAGTAAGGATACTACGATTATTTGTACCAAGAATAATAATATAAAATGTAATAAAATTATCATGGAATATTGTATTTATCTTTTTTTATCATGGGCCACATTATATGCTGCCAGATCTTAGCCTGATTTGGGCCACATATCACTGGACTGATCTGAGCCACACTCCTCCCATCAACAATCGGCCCTCATGTTGTGTGCCGGATCCCAGCCGTGCCGTCATTGCCTCACATGGCCCGGCTCTGGCTGAAAGGGTACATGCCATTGCCGACAGGAGGCCAGCAGTGCCACCTTGAGGCCACATTTGGGCCAAGTCCGTTTGTTATGTGGGAGGTAGATACGAGATCGAACGACTACTCGAAAACATTTGCCGACAATTTTTTTAAAAGTTGAAGTTGTTGATAATGTCAATTAATTGTTTCTTCTGCCCTAGTGTATGTATATATGGCATTCAGAATATGTGTGTTACCCAAATTCAATTGACAATAAGTCTTTGAGAAGGGGTTTATCAAGCTAGGTGGTGCATTAGAAAAGGGGTTCATCTCCTGTTTCCAAAATGCATCACAAAGTGATTGAAAAAGATGTAAACTAATTCCAGATTGCACAAGGTCTAATAAATAATTAAATGTAAAATAGCACTGGATAGTCTTCAATGTAAAAATGAAATATACAGTCAAACCTACATTTATTCAGACACTTTCAACATTTCTCACATTATTACAGTTTTGCTATATATATATATATATAAATTATATCTGGTGTCTCGAGTACTGACTGGCTTATATCTCGAGTACTGAATTGGGCTCTTTCACATCTTTTTGTTTGTTCAAACAGCGATTTGTATTTGTTCGTTCAGGTGCAGGAGGGACTTCGAGGAGAACTTTGCAGAAGAGAGCTCGGTTCAGTGTCGCTGTCCGTGATACGTGGCTCTCTTTCTCTCCACACCGAACACAGCGCACGACTAACCAGCTACTCTGTTCAGCTTTTCCGCGTCTTATGTTTGGATGCTTTAATGTTTAAATTGACAAGCGGTTAGGCTTAAAAACACGTGAAAAATATAAGCTTCCGTGACGATGTGCAGCAGTTGCCCGTCAACTGTCCTGAGCATCCTTTAGGCTGCCAGACTCAGTCAGTTATATAAAACATCAAGGTGAAAGTCATCATAGCTTGCTAAATATATACCCAGCTCCCAACCCAACTTTGAGAATAGATTAACGGCGATATTTTTTTATCGCCCGATAAGAGTCTCACGTTAAAGCAGCACGTTAACTCCGATAACGGCCCACCATTAATATATATATATATATATATATATATATATATATATATATATATACATTAAAGTGAATGCACTTTCACATCTCCCAACCGCTCAAAATCGTCTATTAACGATGCAATAAACCAATTACACAATACTAGAATTACAAGATACAAGTCTGTCAAATGAATGAAAAGATGGTATTTTGAATGTTGTGTGTTGTACAACACGTTATAGAAGTTATTAAACAAAAGCCTGCAAAGATATGCAGAGGGTCAGTTAGAATTTGTTGAAGCATCGAAAATACATTTTGGTCCAAAAATAACAAAAATTACGACTTTATTCAGCATTGTCTTCTCTTCCGGGTCTGTTGTGAGCTTGTTCACAACACTGCAGTGGCGCTGCTGACGTATGAAACCCCATAAAGTCGTATTTATTTATTTATTTTTTTTGGACCAAAATGTATTTTCTATGCTTCAACAAATTATAACTGACCCTCTGATGTCACATGGACTACTTTGATGATTTTTTAATTACCTTTCTGGACATGGACATTATATAATACATACATTTTCAATGGAGGGACAGAAAGCTCTAAATCTAACATATCTTAAACTGTGTTCCGAAGATGAACAGAGAGAGGTCTTACAGGTTTGGAACGACATAAGGGTGACTAATTAATGACATAATTTTAATATTTGGTTTAACTAACCCATTAACAGCAATTATAATGTGATTGTATAGTAAGTAGCAATATTTTTTAGTTCTGTATGTTTTGGGGTTAGCATCATCTGAGGTCATCTTAGGGGTTGGCATCATCTCTTCTAAGGTGTTCTGGATCCAGACTGGAGCTTTTGTAAATCATAGTAACCAAGTGGAAATCAGATAAACAAATAGAGACATCATTAGCATAGCTGCTTTTCCAACAAAGTCAAATTAATTAGTTTAATCCAAGCTAAAGAATAATAATGTGCATTTGATCAGCAACAACTGCAGTCCCAAATTATGAGATGCATTATTCGAATGCTTGGTGAAAGAGATGTGTTTTTAATCTAGATTTAAACAAAGAGAGTGTGTCTGAACCCCGAACATTATGAGGAAGGCTATTCCAGAGTTTGGAAGCCAAATGTGAAACCTATGTTATTCTACAGGCACCACTTAGACATCCAGCCATTGAGTGATGACAATCTGCTATGCATCTCATCACCACGGTAAGCAGGGAGGGGACCAGAGCATGTTACAGTGTCTGACATCGTACTTGCAAGTTCACACACCTCTTTAATGTTATTTTTAGTGATCTCCAACTGGCGAAGTTGAACATCATTAGCGCCGCCATGAAAAACAATCTTACTGTATTTATGTTTAGCATTAGCCAGCAATTTTAACTTTGCCAAGATGTCAGGCGCTCTGGCTCCCGGTAAACATTTGACTATGTTGGCTGGTGTCTCTATAGTCACGTTCACCGACAGAGATAGATAAACTGTACATGTGGCAAGCAGTGCAAATGACAATAGCAGGAGAAGCCATTACTCACCATGCTTGATGAAATATTCTTACCACAGTTGTTTGATAAACTTGTGAAAAACCGGAGAGAGAGTAGCAAGAGAGAGCAGAGGAGAAAAGAAAACAGCGATAGACAGACTGGAAAAGCTCAGGCAATGCAGGTGCACTGCACTCACAGATTTAAAATTAAAGTAAATGATCAATTTAATCAGGTTAGATTGTTAGATAATATCAGAAAAATGATGGAAATTAAGTAATATTTTATCACTTTAAACAACAGGGAGTGATAGTAAGATGAAGATTCTACAGGTCATAAAATTTTATGACCCAACTGGGAGAAACAGGAAATCCCAGCTCGCTGGAATTCTTCTTAGAAAAGTACCTTTTTAAAATGTATTCTAAATGTATTGAATGTATTGGCTTTTTGTGCTTAGATGTCTTCCCATATCTGCAATTTTATCGTATGTTATTCAAACTTTAAATGTGTGTAATTCTGTCGGGTCTCGGGGCTAATCACCTTCCTTTGTGGTGTGTGTGTTTGTGTGTGTGTGTGTGTGTGTGTGTATTTGTGTGTGTTTGGATCGCTTGACAGCTCACCGCGTCTGCCTGTTTGAGTTTTCCCCTCCTTCCTTGTTTCCCTGTTGTGAACCTTAATTGCTCGCCACCTGTTCTCTATGTTCTTCAAATTTTTTCCCTTTATCATTCCCTGTTTCTCTGTCTATTTTCAGACTGTTGTTACTCGTACCAATAGCTCCGATCTTCTAGCTGTTCGTTGCACTCACCTTGTCGTGTCTTGTCCTCAGGCTCCAGTGCGTTTAGCTGATTTCTCTGCCCCCTGTTCTTACAAGCACAGAATTACTGTGGAACGTTACTCATCGGCTTTGATTCATCTGCTTCGACTTTTCATCCTGTCACTATGAGTGAAACCTGTGAACGTGACTCATCTGCTCTGCCTCCTCTGCTTTAATAAAGCTCTGTGTAAACCCGCATCTGAATCCTGCCCATTTCTCCTGACAGAATTCTGCATATGAATACGTTTTTCGTCTATGCTTTTTCTTTGTCTCAGCACTGCGTTTAAGAGAAAGTCTGTTCTCATTGCTCCTTAGGGAGCTTTCATCTCCATTTTTCTTTTCTTTCCTTTACTAAGTTTTATTCTCATATTCGCCTCTCCCTACACAAGGGACATGAACTCTGAATCATTTATTTGGTAACTTCACATTCATTGAACCTTTGATACTTCACAGAACATGCCCAGCTCCAAAAGAACGACACACGTATGCACGTCCTAAGAGACCTACATGCAAGTATTATTTTCTAGAGAGATTTAAATGCTGCTTAAAGGTTGTCTATTCCCTTTTCAATGTGATCTGATTACTTTTTGTCTGTCAAAAGGTCTGTGATTTTGCCATACTGGGCGATCATTCTGTGATCTTGCCTATTCTGTCTCAACTTCCTCTCTCATCCTCTCTCTCTCTCTCCCTCTCATCTGTATTCTGTTATGTCATGTATTTGTGATTATTGTTTGTATTGTTATACGCATATTTACTCTGTGTGAATCGTAGTTCAATGTATTATTAGTTCAATTATTAAAATCCAACATATATTCATGATTGCTTTTTTCCTGGAATTATAAAAAGTGATAACTTTATTGAAAGTTGATAAGTTAATCTTACAGCCGTTTGCTGGACAAACCACTGTTCGATTTGCATTAATTCCCAGTAAAAGATATCACGATAATTGATGTGAAGAATGGAATATTGACATATTAATGAGTAAATTACAGTGCCTTGTAATGAATTATTGCTATATACAATTGACCTATTTTTCATCTTCAATAATTTTAATGTAACTGTCATATGAGATATATATATATATTCCTGATTAATTATTAAAATTCTATATATATCATTTGAGCTAACTTTAATGTACTACCCATTGCAGATGCAGATGCAGTCTTGATCTGATGCACGAAGCAAGTCATTTGTACTTGTAACAAGTGTCGTTTCTGTGCTATGGTGGGGCCTGAAATCTGACTGAAATTCTTCATACAGATAATTTTTTTACAGGAAGGAGCTCAATTGAGCAGACACAACTTTTTCTAAAATTTTAGACATAAATGGAAGATTTGAAATGGGCTTATAATTTGCCAGTTCACTAGGATCTAGTTATGGTTTCTTAATAAGAAGCTTAATAACCACCAGTTTGAATGGTTTTGGGATGTGACCTAAAGATAACGATGAGTTAATAATGTTTAGAAGCGGTTCTTCTGCTATAGGTAACAACTTTTTCAGTAATTTAGTGGGTACAGGATCTAATAAACATGTTGTTGGTTTAGATACAGTTATAAGTTTATTTAGGTCTTCCTGTTCGATAGTTGTAAAGCGCTGTAGTTTATCTTTGGGTGCGATGGATGAAACTGAAGTACTAAACGCTGTAGAATCTACATTTGTTATTGTATTTCTGATGTTATCTATTTTATCATTGAAGAAATTAATAAAATTATTAATATTAAACCTTGATGGAATATTAGAATCAGGTGGCATCTGGTTATTCATTAATCTAGCCACTGTGCTAAATAAAAACCTTGGATTGTTTTGGTTATTTTCAATGAGTTTGCTCAGCCCTGGCAGTTTTTAGGGCCTGTCTATAGCTGGACATACTGTTTTTCCATTCAATTTTAAAAACTTCCAAGTTTTTCTCCATTTGTGCTCAAGACTAAAGAGTTTTTTTTTCGTGAGAGAGTAAGTATTACTGTTATACCATGGCAGAGTACGTACAGAGTGGTCTGTTTGTCGTTCCTAAAACATGGCTGCATTCCAGGGGTGATCGGGCATTTTCATCTTATGCCCCCAAATTGTGGAATAATCTCTTTTCAGGATTACTAGAAGGCTACAGCCAGATGAGCTTGATTGGGATTGGAGCAAAACTCTGCAGAACACTGGCCCTCCAGGACTGAGTTTGCTTATCTCTGTGTTAGGGGTATGTAAACTTATGAACATAACAGCATATCTTGTAGCGTCTGAAAGGCAGAATTAAATGAAAACAATATGGCATGGTCCTGATGGTACCATTAGAGTTGTAGAATATATGTGTAGTGGACAGCACATTCCAGGGCCAAGTTTATGGCGGGGCCCCTCTCTGATCACAATAGTGGACAAAGGTTTGCAACATTTAGATTGGATCTTGGTGGACTAACATAAGTAAACTGTCCAACACCATCAGATAAAGATGCCAGTACAACAGCCAGACATCTCTTAGAGGGCAAGAAGTGAAGTCAAGTCACTTTTATTTATATAACGCTTTAAAGAAAACAGATTGAGTCAAAGCAACTGAACAACATTAATTAGGAAAACAGTGTGTCAATAATGCAAAATGACATTTAAAGGCAGATAAGTTCAGTTTAAGTAGTATCTGTGCGATCATTTGCAATCGTCAACAATATCACTGTAAATTAAATGACCCCAACTAAGCAAGCCAGAGGTGACAGCAGCAAGGAACCAAAACGCCATCTTAGACAGAATAGAAAAAAAAAAAACATTGGGAGAAAGCAGGATCAGCATGAAACCAGCAGTTCAATTTAAGGCTGCAGCAAAGTCAGATTTTGCGAGACTTAGGTCTCTGCAGAGCAAAAGTGGGCGTTTATCACCATGTGGGTGTTTTCAAACTGCTGGCCGTTTCTGAATCATGCAATCTAATTGATCCCCCTTACCCAACCCCACCCCTAAACCTAACGTCACTATTACATCAACCAATCAGGTATCATGGTGTAAAAACACCTTGATCTTGTAACTCCCATTACTTTCCTGCAGAGACCTATACTTGGATTTTGCAGAAGAACCATCTTTTTCCTGTGGTCTTGTCCCCATGGTCGTCAGAGACAAGGTCTTTACAGGGGATCTGTAACTGGGGCTCATCTAGTTGTCCTGGTCTCAGTTTTTCAGGGCTGTAGAGGTCCTTTCTAGGTGCTGATCCACCATCTGGGCTGGATACGTACTGGATCTGATCTGATCTGAGCAATGTGTAGTGCAACATCTTACACAAACTCAACTGTTAATGGAAAAAATAATGTATACTGAATGAATGAATAGTCCTGTCAGGAAAAAAACACCAACAGAGCCAGTTCTGAGTCTCCAGCCAGCATGGGTGAGACGATAGCAGATCAACCTCGATTCTAAGTCTCTGTCACACCTAGGAGACACTAACAGATCAACAACTGTTCTGAGTCTCCGGCATGTGAAGGAAAGGCTTCAACAGATCAACCTCCATTCTGAGTCTGAGTCCTGTGAAGGGAAGGACTGCAACAGATCACCAACATTCTGAGCCTTGGGTCTGTGAGGGAAGAGGCAATAACAGATGCCAAGACCTAAATCTCCAGCTTTGAGGGAGAAACAGATGCAACCATGTTCTGAGCCTCCAGCCTGTGACGAAAGAGAAAATCTACGTTCAGACTTCATTAAGAGTCTTCGTCCAGCAAGACAATAACAGATGCAGCACGTCCAGCCTAGAGAGACAAAGTGGATCGATCAAGTTCTGAGTCTCTAGCCCAGAGAGGCAGAAGACACACAGACATCTGCAACAAGGTTAAGCTCCACCAAGCAGACATTCACTCAAAGGTACCTTTGCTTGCATGTTCAAGACCTTCAGCACCTACTCTAGGGCGACATCTGCATATTCCATATTTTAAGACCCTTAGAGTGATCCAGGAGATCAGCATCCTCCAGTGTTTTGTGTTCAAGGCTGCAGAAACAGATTCCTGCTCCTTTCCCCACTGCATTGCTACTAGCACAACCAGTGGCTGAAGTCTTTCACACTCAGAGACAAATCATTAGGCAAAACTTAACTTGAAACTCTCAATGGAAAAGAAAATAAACTAAAGTAAAATAATAGAAGTAAAGTTTGACGAGACCAGGTGGCATTCTTCTCATCGTGGCTAAGTAGCAGTAGGTGTACAAGCCGGAGCATGCTGGAATGGCGCTCAAGGAACGCAAAAAGTAATGGCAAAAAAGCATGGCTGAAAGCAATGACTAAAAGCCAAAAGTCACTCAGACCCCACCTTGGACCAGCAACGAGATGCCAGGGCTGGGTCCTTGCGTTCTTCCTCGCTGCCCCACTGTGGGTATGCCTGTAGTTCCATTAGTGCCACTTGCACGGCATCTGAGAGACTGGCAGGACCCAGCCTGTCTCGATGGCTTCTTTGGACTGTCAGACTCAGCTATGCGATTCAGTTCACCCAACGCACTCCCAAGTTCAGGGGCATCCACTTTTCTTTCATTGAAAGTGGCAGATGCCCCAGTCTTGCATGCAGAGATCACAGTCCTGCTGGCGAAGGATGCGATAGAGCCAGTTCCTCCAGGACAGGGTTTTATGGCCCCTACGGAGGCAGCCCTGGTTCCTCTGAATGAACGGTAGTTTAATTCTCAACTACCTCGACAAATGGGTCATATTTGTTCAGTCTCAGGAACAGTTGTGTAAGCACAGGGACTTGGTGCTCTCACACCTTAGCCTGTTGGGCCTTCAGGACACCTGCGAAAAGAGCAAACTCTCCCCGATGCAGAGGATTTCTTTTCTCGGTATGAGTTGGACTCAGTCAAAAAGACAGCACCCCTCACACAGGAACGTGCTCAGTCAGTGTTGAACTGCTTGAATATGTTCAAGAGCAGGATAACAGTCCCACTGAAACAATTTCAGAGCCTCCTGGGGCATATGGCAGCTGCAGCGGCAGTCACACAGTTGGGGCTGCTCTATATGAGACCACTTCAGCACTGGCTCCATGGCTGAGTCCTGAATCCTATGGTCCACACAGATGCCTCAACCACTGGGGGCCAAGAACAATGGGCTTGCAGTTTCAGCTTCAGTTTCATCTTAAGGGGTACTTATGAGACAAGCATGTACTAGTCCGCACAGACAACACTGCGACCATTGCATACACCAAATGACAAGGTGGTTTGTGCTCCCGTCAAATGTCAAAAATCTTCCACCACCTCCTCCTTTGGACTCAGAAGCATCTGAGGTTGCTTCATTCTGTTCACATTCCTGGGCTGCACAACTGGCTAGCCAACGAGCTCCCGGGAGAATGGCAACTCCATCCCCAGACGGTCAAGATGATTTGGAGACATTTTGGAGTTGCTCAGGTAAACCTGATTGCCTCTCCAGAAACCTCTTACTGCCAGCTGCCAGGGAATTACTCGGGATGCATGCACTGGCACACTGCTGGCGGCGGGGCCTGCACAAGTATGCGTTTGCCCTAGTGAGACTTCTCGCACAGACACTGTGTCAGGTCAGGGAGGACAAGGAGCAGGTCCTGCTTGAGGTGCCCTACTGGCCCACTCGGACCTGGTTCCCAGAGCTAATGCTCCTCATGACAGACTCAGAGAAGGGGCACCCTGTGGCACTCGTGTCCAGACCTCTGGAAACTTCATGTCTGGCCCATGGATGGGATGCTGAGGTTCGAGGTGACCTAGCCCAAGAGGTAGTTGACACCATCACTTCAGCGAGAGCACCGTCTATGAGACACGCTTACGCTTTGAAGTGGAACCTGTTAAAGTGGTTTTCTTCTCACCAAGAAGACCCTCGAAGATTCCTGATAAGATTCGTGCAAAAATATGTTTTCAGTCCCCGTAATGCCGTTGTTAATTAAGTTTTTTTAATTTTTTGCTGAAAACATTGTGTAGACGGCCCCTAAGAGTGTGCGCCACTCTGTCTCTGAGAGAGAGAGATTCTCTCTGGTACAGCATTCCACAACAACGCTTAGCTGCCCTGCTTTTAAATCATCTTAATTTGCATCACAATTGGCCGATGCCGATTAATAATAAAAAAAAAGCCAGAAAACTGTCCCCATTAATCAGCCAGCAGATGAATCGGTTGATCTCTACAAAAAAGTATTTCCTTTCTGAATTAATCCACATTTGAATGGAGGGGGAAGCTGTGCCCTACCAACACTGTTTACGGTGGAGATGGACACCTGTTGACCACTACTGGGGATAGCGTTGGGCGGTGGAAGGAATACTTAGAGGATCTCCTCAATCCCACCGACTTGTCGTCCATTGAGGAAGCAGTGGCTGTGGACTCGGAAGAGGACTCGTCCATTACCCTGGCTGAAGTCATCGAGGTAGTTAAAAAGCTCCTCTGTGGCAAGGCACCAGGGATGGATGAGATTCGCCCTGTGTACCTCAAGTCTCTGGATGTTGTGGGGCTGTCTTGGCTGACATGCCTCTGCAACATCGCATGGTGGTTGGGGACAGTACCTCTGGACTGGCAGATCGGGGTGGTGGTCCCTCTTTTCAAGAAGGGTGACCGGAGAGTGTGTTCCAACTAGGAAGAGGACTCGTCCATTACCCTGGCTGAAGTCATCGAGGTAGTTAAAAAGCTCCTCTGTGGCAAGGCACCAGGGATGGATGAGATCCGCCCTGTGTACCTCAAGTCTCTGGATGTTGTGGGGCTGTCTTGGCTGACATGCCTCTGCAACATCGCATGGTGGTTGGGGACAGTACCTCTGGACTGGCAGATCGGGGTGGTGGTCCCTCTTTTCAAGAAGGGTGACCGGAGAGTGTGTTCCAACTAGGAAACTAGTGTGTTCCTAGGTGTGTTCCCCCAGGAAAGTCTATGCCAGGGTACTGGAGAGGAGAATTCGGCCAATAGTGGAACCTCGGATTCAGGAGGAAAAGCGTGGTTTTCGTCCCGGTCATGGAACACTGGACCAGGTCTATACCCTTTCCAGGGTGCTGGAGGGTACATGGGAGTTTGCCCAACCAGTCCACATATGTTTTGTGGATTTGGAGAAGGCATTCGACCGTGTTCCTCGCGGCATCCTGTGGAGGGTCCTCTGGGAGTATGGGGTCGGTGGTCCCCTGCTTAGGGCTGTTCGGTCCCTGTACGACTGGAGCAAGAGCTTGATTCGCATTGCCGGCAGTAAGTCAGACCTGTTCCCATGCATGTTGGACTCCGGCAGGGCTGCCCTTTGTCACCGGTTATGTTCATAATTTTTATGGACAGAATTTCTAGGCACAGCCAAGGGCCAGAGAGTTGGCCTCCTCAGACCAGGACCTTCAGCATGCACTGGGACGGTTTGCAGCCGAATGTGAAGCGGCTGGTATAAGAATCAGCACCTCCAAGTCCGAGGACATGGTTCTCAGTCGTAAAAGGGTGGATGGCCCACTTCAGGTTGGTCAAGAGTTCTTGCCTCAAGTGGAGTAGTTCAGGTATCTTGGGGTCTTGTTCACGAGTGAGGGTAGGATGGAACGGGAGATTGACAGACAGATCGGTGCAGCTTCTGCAGTAATGCGGTCACTGTACCAGTCTGTCGTGGTGAAGAAGGAGCTGAGCTGTAAGGCAAAGCTCTCGATTTACTGGTCAATCTACATTCCTACTCACACCTATGGTCATGAGCTGTGGGTCATGACTGAAAGGACAAGATCCCGGATACAGGCGGCCGAAATGAGCTTTCTCCGTAGGGTGGCTGGGCGCTCCCTTAGAGATAAGGTGAGAAGCTCAGTCACTCGGGAGGAGCTCATAGTAGAACCGTTGCTCCTCCACATCAAAAAGAGCCAGCTGAGGTGGCTTGGGCATCTATTTCGGATGCCTCCTTGACGCCTTCCTAGGGAGGTGTTCCAGGCACGTCCCACCAGGAGGAGGCTCCAGGGCACAGACCTAGGGCACGCTGGAGGGACTTTGTCGCCCAGGTGGCCTGGGAACGCCTTGGAGTTCACCCAGAAGAGCTGGAGGAAGTGGCTAGGGAGAGGAAAGTCTGGGCATCTCTGCTTAGACTGTTGCCCCTGCGACCCGGCCCCAGATAAGCTTAAGCATAAGGTGATGGATGGATGGATGGATGAATGAATTGGGTGAACCAATGATTCAACAGACCATTCATAAAGAGAGCCCTTTACTAAATCCCTAAATTAATCAGCCATTTGAATTAATTAATGAATGAGTAACGGACTTACTAAACAAGACATGGGCATTTTAAGTTACTTATTGAAATCTTAGTTCCTTATTTGGAGTACATGAAAAAAACATAATTGGCTTAGAGAGGAATTCATTTTTTTTCTTTCTCACTAAACACCACTCACAAGCTGTGACAAAGGAGACCAAGTTTCAGATACACTATCAAAAATATACAGTACATGCTTAAAAAAAAAAGCAAACATAAAAACACATTAAACAAATAAACATAAGACAAGGAGAGTTTCCGGCATCAGCCCGACACAGATGAAACTCCTGATGTAGTGCCAATGTCTAACCTACAACACAAAATAAATTCAAAAGGTCAGGGAAAAATATTATAGACATTAATTAATTATATTCTAGATATTGTCATTTTTTCACTAGAGCACAATTTTCAGATAGAGGTGTATTCACATCCATAAGGACAGGTAAATAATCGGTTTTAAAATTTCAACACTTTGTGTGGTTGTTTAATGTCTCTGTATACCACAGCGCTCTAGAAGGCTATAATGGCAGCACTAGTGTGAGGGCATCCCTGCTAACAACATTACGTAACTGTTACGTAACTGCTACGTAATCTGGTGACCAAAGTTTCGTCGTGGCGACGTAACTAGTTACGTCGTGGCAACCGGAAAAGTGAAAGGTGCGTATACGTCGCCACAACGTAACTTTGTGACGTTGCCAGTAAGTAACTGCGACGTCGTGGCAACGTCGCGGATCGGTGGTCGTGTGCTGGTAATCAGTTGGTCATTTTTTTTAATAATTATTCTATGGGCGGACATGCAGCACTTGAACCTATGTCCTCATATGCCCAAACTAATTTAAAGGATTGTTTCAGCAGCTGTGAATGATGAATACATACTCGAAATGAATTCAGTTAATTTATTAACAAGCAAATATGAACAGTAATACACCCAGATTATTAATAAAAACAGGATATACAGCGAAATATGAATGAAAGCATTCAGCCCATACAGAAGCACATAGATTGAGATATATTAATAATAAATACATTTCCATATATTGAAATATCTATACCCTTCTGTAAGCATCCAGGGTCAAAACATTATGCACAACATGCAAGTCTTAGTAGGCACTCAGTACATTGCATTTAAATATTATCATTAACAATGCACACATTCATCAACTAATCACAAGATCCCACAATAATCTTCAGCTAATCACACCCTTAACCAAACCACTACAAATAATTCATTGAAAATAATATGCTATAGCTTATGAACAGATGTATTATAGCAAATCAAGTTTAATGAATCTCACACCTATCATACAGCATTATGGCCAGTTCACACTGCCACAAAAATATATCTAAATATATACAGTATTGTTCAAAATAATAGCAGTACAATGTGACTAACCAGAATAATCAAGGTTTTTCGTATATTTTTTTATTGCTACGTGGCAAACAAGTTACCAGTAGGTTCAGTAGATTCTCAGAAAACAAATGAGACCCAGCATTCATGATATGCACGCTCATAAGGCTGTGCAATTGGGCAATTAGTTGAATTAGTTGAAAGGGGTGTGTTCAAAAAAATAGCAGTGTGGCATTCAATCACTGAGGTCATCAATTTTGTGAAGAAACGGGTGTGAATCAGGTGGCCCCTATTTAAGGATGAAGCCAACACTTGTTGAACATGCATTTGAAAGCTGAGGAAAATGGGTCGTTCAGACATTGTTCAGAAGAACAGCGTACTTTGATTAAAAAGTTGATTAGAGAGGGGAAAACCTATAAAGAGGTGCAAAAAATGATAGGCTGTTCAGCTAAAATGATCTCCAATGCCTTAAAATGGAGAGCAAAACCAGAGAGGCGTGGAAGAAAACGGAAGACAACCATCAAAATGGATAGAAGAATAACCAGAATGGCAAAGGCTCAGCCAATGATCACCTCCAGGATGATCAAAGACAGTCTGGAGTTACCTGTAAGTACTGTGACAGTTAGAAGACGTCTGTGTGAAGCTAATCTATTTTCAAGAATCCCCCGCAAAGTCCCTCTGTTAAAAAATAGGCATGTGCAGAAGAGGTTACAATTTGCCAAAGAACACATCAACTGGCCTAAAGAGAAATGGAGGAACATTTTGTGGACTGATGAGAGTAAAATTGTTCTTTTTGGGTCCAAGGGCCACAGGCAGTTTGTGAGACAACCCCCAAACTCTGAATTCAAGCCACAGTACACAGTGAAGACAGTGAAGCATGGAGGTGCAAGCATCATGATATGGGCATGTTTCTCCTACTATGGTGTTGGGCCTATTTATCGCATACCAGGGATCATGGATCAGTTTGTATATGTTAAAATACTTGAAGAGGTCATGTTGCCCTATGCTGAAGAGGACATGCCCTTGAAATGGTTGTTTCAACAAGACAATGACCCAAAACACACTAGTAAACGGGCAAAGTCTTGGTTCCAAACCAACAAAATTAATGTTATGGAGTGGCCAGCCCAATCTCCAGACCTTAATCCAATTGAGAACTTGTGGGGTGATATCAAAAATGCTGTTTCTGAAGCAAAACCAAGAAATGTGAATGAATTGTGGAATGTTGTTAAAGAATCATGGAGTGGAATAACAGCTGAGAGGTGCCACAAGTTGGTTGACTCCATGCCACACAGATGTCAAGCAGTTTTAAAAAACTGTGGTCATACAACTAAATATTAGTTTAGTGATTCACAGGATTGCTAAATCCCAGAAAAAAAAAATGTTTGTACAAAATAGTTTTGAGTTTGTACAGTCAAAGGTAGACACTGCTATTTTTTTGAACACACCCCTTTCAACTAATTGCCCAATTGCACAGCCTTAAGAGCGTGCATATCATGAATGCTGGGTCTTGTTTGTTTTCTGACAATCTACTGAACCTACTGGTAACTTGTTTGCCACGTAGCAATAAAAAATATACTAAAAACCTTGATTATTCTGGTTAGTCACATTGTACTGCTATTATTTTGAACAATACTGTATATGTTTAAGCAATTAACATTAAATTCTAAAATCTTAAGTAATTCTTACTTTCTCTATTCTTGCAATATTCTAGTGTTCATGTCCCTGAGTAATATCTGCATCCACCGAAGTCTGAAGAGCTGAAGAACACAATATGCTAGTAGACAGCAATCCTCGTGAGAGAGAGGTCTGGTGTGGAGGGTGGATCTGGAACTGACTTCTCTTGATTATCTCTTTTCACAAACTGCCCTGAAATACAATTCAAACATTAACAATGATTGTTATAAATGTAATGTAAGGCTCTTAAACTCATAATGCTCATTTTGGAAATATAGTTAATATCACTAATATGCAGCATGCACGATACAAGGAAGTGGTCAGTAATTACACTTTGAGGTATTATATCTATGTCAGTAAGGCTACCTTTAAGAAAAAATAAAATGAATAAATTAAGTTGTGTTATGCATTCAAATAGTTAGACATGCTAAAATACAGAATTTGTTAACAATAATAATAAAAAATAATATGCTGGGGAAAAAATTAGGGCCCTAAATATGTTTTTTTTTTTAATGTTTAATAAATTGATGTGAAAATGTATGTCATACGAAAAAGGAGTAGAGAAAAATGAAATATTTATTTTATCATTGAGGATTTCTTAAAAAAAATATATATATATATATCGTCTCGCTCTCATGAACCCAGTCTCGTGTCTCGTCTCATCTTGTGGGATAAGTGTCTCATCACACCCCTAGTAGCCAGAGCAAGAGATACATTAGATTTCTTTTGCATGTCTGACAGTCTAAAATTAAGCAGAAGTATTTCGAAAGAGTTAAACCTGTATCCTGTTTTCTGGGTAACATTGAGAATATCACTATATATTGTTGCAACACCTCCGCCACGACCAGTCTGACAGGGCTCATGCTTATAACAGTAGTTTGGTGGAGTTTAGACTAATGCTAAATCAAAAATACCTGTCAAAATTAACACTGGAACAAACACAATCTTTATTGTAGTAGTACTTCTATTTGAGCGTGTAGAACAAAATTCATCATAACGGTTATTTGAGAATTGGCTTACTAGTCATATGGAGCGAAGTGTCCTGGAGATGTTGTCCAACAGGAGATCTAAAAAGCCTAGCTCCCAGAAAAGATTCCAATTATTAACAAAAGGCAGTTTCTGTTCTTTACACCATGACTATAACCATTCGTTTAAAGCAAAAAGTCTGCTGAACCTTTCATGTCCTCATCTATACGTGGGAAGTGGTCCTGACACGATGATCATCATGCAGGCGATATGCTGCGCACTGTCTTGATCAGGCTCCTGAAGTCCCTCTTCAGTGTCTCCGTCCGCTCTGATGCCCACCTCACTCTTCAGGGTCACGGGAATCTGTGCAGAAATATCAAGAACATGAGCACCAGGGAAGTAGTCAGTGTGGACTTTACCTTCAGCTAACATAGCGCAAACGTGCCGGACGATGGAGTCTCTGATGATCACAGCGTTTTGTTCTGTCTCGCGAAGTGGAGCGAATCGGGTTCTGGTGGAGATCCTGAAGACCGGAGGCGGCGGATGGAGAGAGGTCGTCGCCCAGGGCCTGGATCATGTCTTACACTATGAAATAGGGTGAAGGACATCTGGGAAGATCGCATCCTGGGTACACCGGGCCTTTGCAGAGAACCACACAGAGTAGAGGTGGTAGTAGGGTTAGCTGTATACTTACCCTGGACTTATGAGCATCAACCCCTGAATATTTCCAGCACAGCTCTCCACTCGCTCAGCTGGGCCTGCTTCTCCACAATATCATGGATCTGTATCTTCACGGCCTCCAGCTCCTTATTAGAAATAAACAAACTAGAGAATAGGGGAAATGCAGAAAAGAAAAATAGCAATATGGAAAACATACAAAAATCTTTAGATACCAGAATTCACATGTTTAGATTTTACAGATGCATGATGATATATTGTAAAAAATAAATATGAAGTTATTTAATAAGCTTTGTAGCATCACCTGTGTTTTCTATCTCTGTCAGCAGGTCCCGTTAGACATTTTCTTGGAACTTCTCCTCTGTTTTAGAGGGTTTTTAAGACACTCCTGAAATCACCGTACAATTTTTTTTATCAATATTTGTTTACAATGATAAATCAGAACAAGCTTGAAACAGTGGTTTGAAATAGTTTCAGCCCATTTTAGACCACGAGTGACGTCACTGATAGACTCTACAATGCAGATTTTTAGGTTAAATTAATTAGCTTAACTTTATTTCATTTATCTATTGACAAATTACCATCAAAAACATTTACAAAACGATCAAAACCGATCCTTTAGGCATAAGATGTAATTAAAAGGCCAAACTTTCATTAATAAGGGCTCAAATCTAATATGCTATAACGTTAATTATGTTTCTATGCTAGCGTAATACTTGATAGCAGACATTTCAGGAAAAATACCATAATTGCAGAGGTATAAATATTAACAAAAAGTACTTAAAGTAGACTGTGGATGATATTAACGTGTTACTTAACAAATCTGTCGCAGTTGTTGGCCTTTTCTTTGGTATAACTGACGAGAAACAGAGAAAATATCAGACGAGTCCTCTCCTCTCCAGCAGCTGATGTGACGCGGTTGCCATGGTAACTCAACGGCTAGAAGGCTAATAAAAACAATAAAATAATAAAAAAAGGTTTTAGCGACGTTAGACTTTTGTTTTTACTTTGTTTTATACATCTTATCAACCAACTTATTTATTATAAATTGTAAAACTCACCTCAGAAAGCTAATTCTCCTGTCAGACACAGTTGAAGTGAAAAGTGCGTCAAACAAACGCGCTGTCCTTCTGATACAACAATCTCTGCTGCAGATGAGATGGTGTAGCCAGTCTGTGTCACTATTTCACGTTCATAACTCCTTACGAGATAGAAAGTTTCACAACTCTTTTCTTGTCAATACTGTGCGCGCGGTGCGTCAGTTGCGGAAGCGCGCGCCTGTATGTCACGTCACTATATATTAAAAGCATGTCCATATTCTGACTTGGTGAAAAGAAACATATTTTATCTTTAAGGAACGTTTAATCTTGAGTCTGAAGTTTAATTACACTTTTTAAATTGCTCTATACTCAGAGAGCATATAAAGAACGTAAAAAAAAATATATGGTAATGATATTACGTGCATACGACGACGTTGTAGTTACGTTGCCAGTAAGTCATGAAGTTACCAATATATTACCAATAGAGGACCTATCTGGGACGTTCTTGGTTATCTGGTCACGTTGGAAGGACGTACTGACGACGTTGTGAGTTGGTAATGTGATGGTAATAAAATTACGGGCATGCGACGTCGTAGTTACGTTGTCAATTGGTAAGTCATGGAATAACCAAAAATTACCAGTACGTTACGTAACTGTTACGTCGTGTGTTAGCAGGGATGTCATTTGTTTGAATAAATATATTGCTTTCAGAAAGCTACTTTACTGAAACATTAAAACAGATGACATTCACATACCTCACAAATATTCATGTACGTGGAGGGCTGCTCTTCAAATGGTTCATTCACCAAATAATAAAAATGGTCATAATTTACTCTCCCCCATATTGTTCCAGACCCATACAAACTCTGCAAATTTTTGGAAAACAAATATATTTAATATTCTCTTAATTTGTGTCCTCCATTGCTAGTCTGGGAGACCAGTATTTTATTTTGAACATACATGTTTGCGATCATATAGTTTAAAATGTATTCATATATAAATATCGGAATGAATAACTTCAATAACTCTGTATTTATGAGGCTTGAAAATACTGATTATCTAGACTATAAATGGATTAATAAAATTATGAGAAAATTCTAAATATATTCATTTGTGTCATAAAGACAGACATAGTCTTATAGGTTTGGAATGACTTGAGGGCAAATATATATATTTTTTTTTGTGTGAACTTTTCCTTTAAGAGGGAAGACCAAGAACGATGACTCTCCAAATCAGATAAGACAACTCCAAAGTTGGTTTGAGTTCTGAAATGAACAACACAGACATCAATGGTTTTAATGAAATGAGCATGTAATCACAATGTTGTTGCATCAAAGTGTGAAGTAATCAGACAGGAGACAACAGAAACATTTATTTTCTAAAAATAACTTACACAAAATCTCAAAAGAATGATGCTCTCCTATATCTCTGGCTTTCAACATCTACAAAAACAAACATTAATTTTAGTCTTAGTAAAAATAAAGATAACTTAATGGAATTCTGAAGTTTACTCGCCTTAAACCCATCTGTCCCTCTCTTCAGAAGAAGCCTAGAACACCTCCTCCTCCTCCTCACTCAGTCTGTGACTCTCACATAAACAGCTGCTGTGTCTTTAACTCTCGGTGGAGACACAGCGAAGACACAAACTTGACGAGTCTGAAATATTACATGTAAAACATACTTTTAACAGTTACCACTTCAACAGCATCAAGATAATTACGCTAGTCTTTATTACATAATGCAGTTTCCTTTAGGAAACTAATGTACACTCAGTTTAACTGCGAAAAATAAGACAACAAATTAACATGAGTGTAACCATAATCATAACCATCTATCAACACCTCAAAAAGTGCAGATAATGCAAAAACATATGTAAATATGATATAAGACATTCACGGACATTATGTTAAAAGTACCTCTTCCGTTCAGTAACGTTAAATGAGGCCATTACTATCTACTTATTTGTATTTTTTTTTTTTTTTTTTATTCTTTTATTATGTGTTTTATGTTCTGTCGCTGTCATTCCAGCAGGGGTTCAGATAAAAAATCGGCAGCTGGCAGCAGGAAGTGGCTGCCATTGACAGCCGGAAGGCAGTAACTGACAGCCGGAAGGCAGTAACTGGCAGCCGGATGGTAGGCGGGACCTGCCGATCGGTGGGAGCCAATCAGTATCGACCAACGTGGGCGCAACCAATCAGATATAACTGCACCCAAACGCTTCAGTAATGGTTGCGATTGATCAAACGGTAAGTTCAGAAATTGGTCATCGGAGTAATTAATGTTTTTTTGCGTTGTAAGTTTGATTTTAATTGTTATCTTGGTGAACGACTTGGTAGACTTGGTGCCTACTTTGGTTTAATTGTTCAATAAAATATAATTAGTGGTAGCAACGTTGTTTGTGTACCTTGTTTGGGGCCTACCGTTTGACATGCCATTAAATTTTAACGTTTGTTAGCGTGTTAACAGTCTATTGAATAATATAAAAGAATGTTGTTTGACTGGAATGATAGAAGATAAATGTGCAACACTAACCATATATTTTTGCATGTTAAGTCTTTCAGGAGATTGTGTGATATACATTAACTTAAGAGTTCTTAAAAGAAGAATCCCTTTTTTTTTTACACTATTGAGGTGTGTTTTCTCTAATACTATGCATGTGCAGAACTGTTCTGTGTACCAGTTGAAGTTGTAAGCATGTGAATGCACAACAATATATTTTTTTTTTTTTTTTTTTTTTTTTTTACTATAATTTTTACATTGAAGTCGCTTTTGTAAACATGCATTTAGAAAAGAAAAAAAAAACATTACTGATGTGCATCTTGAGACAAAACCATGGCATTGACACTTTTTTTTTTGTAATACCCAATAGTTGCCAGATGCTGTCCTGTTGGAAATTCTTCTTTACGTGATCCTGGAGGAGGGGTGATGCTACATTACTAAGTCCGTCTTTGGTTTGTTCCAAATTCAGAAGTCTGCTGTACTGTATACAGACTCCTTTCGAAAGAGGGCACAATCCAGCTGGCTTGACTGAGTATTTTCTTTTACATATTTGATTAGAGGTTTAAAAAGGTGCCATAACATTACATTTCTCAGTTGCCATGTCTGAATGTTTATCTTCGTTATAATGCTGTTTTCATACTCCTCATCTCAATATACAGGTGGAACAAAATGGAGAACAAGTCTAAGCCATGTCAGGAATTCAACAAAATGTACACCCTGCAGACACTGCGACGAGGTTTACATCAACTGCTTACCAGGTGTGCAAATTATGCATGAAAATGTAACCACTGCTCTGTACATGATGACAAGATGCAATGGGAATAATCATTAATATGGCTGTGCATGCATGTCTACTGTTAATAAAGCAATTTAGGTATTAATGTCACCATTTTCTTATGAATAATAAAATGCAGCAGCTAGAGTTCTTCCTAGAATCAGGAAGTATGACCGGATTAGCCCAGTTCTGTAAACACTGCACTGGCTCCCTATCAAACATCGTATAGATATTAACATCTTCAATTATATTAATCTGTTTCTTTTTTATTCGGAGGTCACTGCAGTCACGCGGATCGAGTACGTATCCAGACCAGATGGTGGATCGCACCTAGAAAGGACCTCTACTGCCCTGAAAGACAGCGGAGACCAGGACAACTTGAGCCCCAGATACAGATCCCCTGTAAAGACCTTGTTTTTACTCCATTTTGTCACAGATAGAGTTTTGGTTCCTTGTCGCCTCTGGCTTGCTTCGTTGTGGTCACTTCATTTGCAGCGATCTCATTGACATGATTGCAAATGATTCCACAGATACTATTTAAACTGAACCGAGCTGAAGTATGACTTCACTGAATTCAATGATAAACTGCCTTTTAAACTGACTACAAACTGAGTTTACTAATGTCCTTCTGCATTATTGACTGACACACTATTTTCCTATTTAATACTGTAAAGTTGCTTTGATTTGATCTGTATTATTAAAAGCACTATATAAATAAACAATGCTTGACTTGACCATGTTGCAAGAGGAAAATGAGGGGAGATGCACATCCACCCTGGGTTTTACAGTGATTGGTGCAAGATGCTGGAGAAGTAACTCCGTATACCTCATCAGTTCTGATCTAAGAGTCTTGAAAATACCTCCGGATTGTTGTTAGTGATTCTGATTGATATTTTAGTCTGCTTGCTTACTGGATCTATTTTATACTGTTTACATTGTAAAGCACTGACTTTGACAACTTACTAACCCAGTTACAAATTTAAAAGCTACTTTATACTACATATATATATATATATATATATATATATATATATATAGTTGTTTCTTGAAATACTACAAATATAACCGCAAATTATGATTTTAAATAAAGGTCTCTGAGACTTCTCTCTTTTCAGTCATTTGTGTATATAGCCTATAATAAATATACAACATACACCCAGTAAGTGCCACTCTCGTATATAAATAAATATAAATACAAATTGTTTTATTTCACACAAACAATGATACATGCATGCATAAACATTCAGCTGGAAATTAACGTTTAGCAAAATGATCTTATTTCTTTGTTTATATTTGATCAATATTTTAAATCAAATAATATACAATACTGACCTTTATACTTATTTAAAAAAGTATTAAACATAATCATAAGCGTATATAATTATTTATTTGTCTTGTTGCCGCCGGCAGCCTCCTCCAATTTCCGGGTATTAGCGACAGCTGCCATCCGGTTTTATTGGCAGCCACTTCCTGCTGCCAATGACAGCCACTTCCTGCTGACAGCTGCCGATTTTTCGCTGAACCCCCTCTCTGTCATTCTGTTGTACTGCGGAGCTTCTGTCACGAAAACAAATTCCTCGTATGTGTAAACATACCTGGCAATAAAGCTCATTCTGATTCTGATTCTGATTCTGATTCATTAAGACCTCCGTGTCTGAGGCGAAAACCGCGTCCGCGTCTTTTTTTATAAAACGTTAAGCTCCTTTGTTTCGATAACTTTACATTTTGAATCTTTAACATTACTTACCATAATGTCTTTCACTCGCCTCTCGCTTCTTTCACGCTGAGAAAATGGCGGCTGCTCGCGCTGGCATTTTTGGGCATAACATTAACAGTAATTAGCAAGTAACCAACAATATTTTTTACCTACCTTTGTAGGTTATACCTGAGCACCTTACAGTAAGTATGACCATCGAGCTATTTACAATTTAGGCAACTCCGATTATTAATAGGTTTATTTGGCTGTTGTAAGGGAAATGTCTTTGTGTATTGTTTACAAGTAAATTTAAAGGCAGGGTAGGTAAAAAATTTATAAAAAACTTTCTTCCAAATTTGTTTAAACTTTCTATATATATCAATGCATAATTAAAATGTAAGTACTCTGATAAAAAGAGTATAAAAATCGGGTGACTCTATGCCGTTTAATCTGTATTAAACACAGCTCATTATTTCCATTCGGGACGAAACATAGGATTGGCTTAGGCGACTGTCACTCTCTCGCAACCATGGCAACCACCCTTTTGCCACACATGACCTGCCCACTTGCGCACGCACGTTTGATTTGAGGAATTCAAGAGGCACGGATCCTAGGAATACCAAAACAATGGCAGAGCAAGCAAAATTCACAGTACCGGCCTATGCAGTTACTGAAGGCAAACCAGGCAAAAAAAGGAAGACCGTAACAGTACAAGAAAAGGCAATGAACAAAAAGTCTTTGGATAAACAAAGAAATAAAACGCGAGTTAATATCGGTGTGGCTTTCCAGCGATGGCGAGAACTGAGGGAACTCAAGGGGCTGAAAAGTGACTCCTTGATGGCTTTATTTCTGCTGGACAGGTAAATCTTTCTTTTTGTATTTTGATCATACATATTTTTTTGTTTATTTTTTCATGAAGCATGTGTCATTAGCACACGTAGCTGCGTAATATAGCTAACATAACATTACTTAGCGAGCCGTAGTAGAGACGATAAATAATCTATAGGCCTAGCTCAAGATGATAGCTATAGTGTTGAATTGTGCATAATTTTGCTTTAGATAACTAAATACATGTTTAACAGATAGTAGGCCTAACGTTACTCCGCATCTAGGAACTTTTCTTAGAACTATATTTACCCTCTGTCTTACTCTTTTACCATGTTCACCTGTAAGTTTACCTGTACGTTTTTTTCGCCTTTGTTTTGTTTTTATATTCTGTAACTATGTTTACTGCTGTCTTTATCTTGTATCTGTGTGTGTCGTACACACTTTGTTGTATGTGTGTGTTATTATTTTGTGTCTGCAATGCAGTTGTGAGTTGATATTTGAGTGTATGTTACTCTGTTTATCTGTAATCAAGACATTTTATAAATGTGATGTAATTGTTGTGTTGATTTGTATAATTTTTTTTTATTAGTTATGAGAAAGACATATCAACGTCCACACCATCGAAAAGTGGATTTACAATGGCACCACCACCTGTATCCACTATTGTCTCGGAGTCGCTTTCGGACAGGTGAGACTTGTATGTTGTGTCGTTCAGTGAACGAGTGACAGTTTTTATAACAATCAACATATTTATCTGTTTTTATTGTCATTTTTCCAGAGATGATGGATTCTCAGTCCCTGGAGTTGAAGAGTTGGATAGTAGCAGCGTACAGGATAAAAACATTCAGGAATTAGATGCAAGGTATTGATTAGTGAGACATTTGTATACATTTTTTATCAAACTTCACTTTATAGTTATTGTCTCTATCATTACTTCAACCAGTGATGGTGACATAAAATCTTATTTTTTATCTCTCTTTAGTATGTCATCACTGGATCTCGATGTCATCAGTGAAGATGAATTTAACAACATTAAAAACTCAATGTAAGTTGTTGTGTTGACTGAATAGATATTTTAAATTATATTGTTAGATTGAATATAATTTTCCAATTTTACTACATAGTATCGATTGGGAAGATGACACCTGGTGTCCTGATATGGAGACAAAGTCTGTGTCATCATTTGAAGAAGACGAAACAAAGGAAATAGATACATACTATGATGACAGTGATGATGAGGACTAAATGGCACATATTTGTGTGTGGTAGGTTCAATAATGTATGACTATTATATTGAAGTTATTCATATGTTTGCTAGATATTTTTTAAATATTTGTGTTACAACAGGACTGGCGGTGCACTGAAGACTCTGATTTGTCTGAATTCCCTTCAAACAATTAGTATGGAGGACACTGTGCACGATGCTGAAGACAACTCCCAAGACCCTACTATTGCAGACATACATCCAATCCCAGAGACTACTAAAATCATGGTTGAGGATGACATAATTGGCCAGCCAGCATCTATAACATACCACTGTTGTCTGAAGCTGCTTGCCGAATATCTTGTTCTACCTGTGAACATGTGTACTGCTAAGGACACAAACACAAATGCAGAGTGTGGGGCACATAAACCATTTGAGGTCAACATCCATTCCAGGGGTACAGCTGCAATTGTGGAATGGGTGAGTCTGAACTTTGTGTGACTGTATTGATAACATGTTTTGAACAATTTCAAATGTTTTAGATGTGTAATATAGGTTAAATATATATATTTAATTGTCTTTCTTTTTCAGATATGTTGTAATGGTCACACTGTTTGGAAATGGTCTTTACAGCCCAATTTTAAATATGGAATGCTTGCTGGGGACTTTATGTTGGCATGTAACATACTGCTGTCTGGCAACAACTATGCCAAGATTTCACTTCTCTTTAAATTTATGAATATGAGGATGGTGGAGAAGTCATCTTTTTTCCGAATACAAGACTCATACTGTGTGGACACCATAAAGGAATTCTGGAAGGAGAAGAGAGCTGAAATCATTCCCCAACTACAGTCCAAAGGGCCTATTGTGGCCTTAGGTAAATTCACATACACACACAAATAAACAGGATATCTATTAAAAGAGAGTACAGAATATTTCAAAAGATGGTCGTTGATCTACCATGCATTTACAAGAGGCAAGGTGTGAATGATGACTAAACCTCATAGAATGTGATCCTCAGATTTGTATGTATAACCCTCTTTTTACACCTTGCCTCATGTGACCCTATTGACTTTAAGGATGGCAGTGTGGGTCAACGACAATCAGCACCACTGTCAAGGTGACAACCCCACTATAGGTGAAATACCAGTAACTAAACATCACTTGGTAAAATGGAAACAGACACTTTGATGTATAAATGTTTGTGTTGTTTGTTTTACAAAATCTTCAATTAGTAAAAGATACCGGCCTTATACAGAGCTAATCTCATCTATGGTTGCCCAGTGATTTTATGCAGTTATATACTGTATGTATAAAATGAGTATGTCATTGTTGAACAGTATTTAGTTCTTTTGCATTCCCTTATAAAAGGTGATGCTCGGATGGACAGTCCTGGATTCTGTGCACAGTATTGCACATATTCAACAATGGAAAATGAAACTAAACATATAATCAGTATGGTCAACATCGACAAGAGGGAGACCATGAGGAACTCTGTTGTAATGGAGAAAGAGGCCTTTCAACAGACCTTCGAGGCACTCCGTCAAGAAATAAACTTGACTGAAATTTGTACCGATGCTCATTCTCAAATATCAGCTCTCTTCAGTAAGTATCTTTCCTATAGTCTTTATGGTTTTTGTAAAGCACCCCAAATTTCTGCACTCATTACAGACAAAATACATCACTCTGATTATGACATGATATTGTTTTGGGTTATTTTGGGTGAGTATGCATTCAATTCCTAGCTTTTGTCCTCCAGACAAAGGGAAATACAGAAACAGCGGAGTCCACCACACTCTGGATGTCTGGCATGGGTCCAAAAACTTGAGCAAAAAAATTCATGCAGTAAGTATAATAAATCCGCATCAGTAATCACATTTCATCTGATCACAATAAAAACTTACATAACAGCACCCTTCCATACCTTTTTATTTATTTTTTAAATATATTATTGTATTTTTAATCCTGTTGACATAATCATAGTTTACCTAATACAAAAGAATAATTGTTTATGCATCCAGGCAGGGCAGCAAAAGGGGTGTGCCATTCTCCAGATGTGGAATAAAGACATCTGCAACCACTTCTGGTACTGCTGTAAGATGGCCGATACCTATGAAGAGTTTATTGTGAGTATTTTCTTCTTTGATATATTTTTTCATTTTCAATATTTAGAAAGAGAAGAAATTGAAGCATCTCTTTTCATAAACTAATCTAACTTATATAATCACCCGTTTTGGTTTATAGGTTTAAAAATGAAATAACTGATATAGTGGGTATTTATTGTACAAATGTTGTGACATATTATGTGTATTTGTTATTACTTTTGGCATTCAATTACATATATAATGCTTTAGTCCATCACTTTTTAAATCTAAAAATTACAAGTTTTTATGCTGTTTGTGTAAAATCTTGTTGTGACTTGTTTATGCAAGTAGAATTTGAAATCTGTTTGTAAATGTTTTACCACAGGACATGTGGGTGGGAGTCCTGCACCATGTCACAGGAGAACACTAGTGGGCTCTTGGTGAGTGTAAACATGGCCCCTTGCTGGACGACAGAGATAAAGAATTGATTGAGAGTGGTTCAGTGGCACATGAGAGGCTGGCTGAAATTATTCTCGATGATCGCTGGCTGAAGGTTGTCCCCAAGTATCTGAATTTCAGGTACATAAGCAACTTTATATAGCTCTATATTGTAAATGGTCAAATCAACTATGTGAAAGACATTTTACTGTAATTGACGTCGATATTACATGAACAAGATTATTATAAAAAAAACATATTGTATGTATTTTTATCTAATGTGCACTCAGGTCAACTGCAGATTTGGAGTCGTTTCACAACCACATACTGATGTATGCCAGCAAGCGCTTCAGCTTTTCCCCACCAGTTTATGCTGCTCGTACCATGCTGGCTGGCCTCGATTACAACCATCATCTCCATAGACCAGCCAGGAGAAAAGCTGATGGCACAATTCAGTAAGTTTTGAATTCTTTTTATAAAATAAATGTTACATTGTACACTTTTCACTAAGCTGATACACTTCTCTATATTGTCAGGTATGGCAAGGTGTACAACAAAAAGTCCAGGAAGTGGAGGTTATACTCATTGAAGGTGGAGAAGGACTACAGCTACATCTCTGACCTACAGCGTGCCATCCTCCTTCGACGGATATCAGCTAATAAGGGGATTCCTAGAAGCAGAACCAGGAGACCTGATGATCCCCGTCAACATGGTGTACTGTCTGGTGCACCTGCTCCATCAACACAGGAGCTATTGCAAATTCAAGTCAGCAGAGGGTTAGGTGAGTTCTTTAAATACTTGTAACTCTAGTAGTACCAGCTATTTTATGAGCTATATGGATTTATTGAAAAAAAAAAAAAATTAACTTTATTATCCAAGACAAATGTAGTAGTAAATATGATTTTGGCATACTAAGTAAAAAAAAGAAAAAGGTGTATAATAACGATCATTTATGGCCAAGATAAACACACAATCAAATAAAACTCTTCTCCCATAATAGATTATATATATAACGTTATAATATTTAACAGTAATGTGTTTGTTTTTGAAATGTGGTAATCATGTCAGAGAGATAATTATTATATTCTTTGTATAGGTCAATCGCTGCCGAAACAATGAATAATCTCCACAGGACCATAGCTGATGTGATGCTACGTCCCAAGTCTGACCCATCTACCAGTCAAGATACCTCTGGAAACCCAATGTCTTATGTGTTATTGTTGATTGTGCTAATGTTTTTTATATTTGTGATTATAGTTTCTAGCTTTAGTAATACAGAAATAAAAAAGTGACATTCTACATTTGGTTGTCGTTATTGCAGAAATAATACATACATTTAGTTTTGTAATCAAATGTGGTTTCTATTGCAAGTGTAAAGAATTAATTTATCATTTTCAGTACATTTTTTTATTTAAAAATAAACGAAGAAAATAGTATACCAAACAAAAAAAATAATTTTAATATTGTAGAATGTAAAACAGAGAAACTATGTACATGTATTCATCCACACAATAGATGGACAGTTCTCTAAAGCACTCTAGACTCTTAGACTCTACTAGGAATAAAACCTCTGTACTGTTGCAGTGGATCAGGATAACGATCGCATATCTTCCAGACGCAGCAACTTGGTATCATGACTCTGTGACCCTGTCCCAATGCTCCATACTGCCACACTACAAATTGCCTGTATGCTGCATGACGAAACTGTCTATTACTTTGTCCTGGTTCTGGATTATCAGTCAATGCTCGAATGTCATTCCAGATACGTCTGGCAAGGCGCAGAAGACCCTCTTCCAAAATGTAGGCTTCCATGTGTTGACCTTCGTGTGGCAGTATGGAAATACAATAATCGGGATGTTGTCCACAGCACTTTTGTTCTACAAATGTGGCCATTCCTCTGCACCGCTGGCAGACACACCAAGGGGGTTTCCCTGACACAAGAGGGCCTGGTGGAGGAGCATTTTCTGACATCCTTTCCAGAACATCAAACATAAGACTTGGGTCACGCGTCAGGCAGAGCTCCAGGACTTGATGTGCTTGTTCCAGGCTCAGTCCTCGAATTCTGGCCTGCAATGGAATATATAATTACAAATTATATAAAAAAATTTAAATATTGGTGTGATTACACAGAAAATTTGTCAACATGATTCAATTTTTTATTTAATTTTTATATAGCTTCGTGTTCTCTGAGATGACTTGTGTGCACATTACACTCCAGATCATATATACCTGTTCACATGCCCTTGTTTGAGCTTGAAGATCCAAAACTCGACGCAGGTCCTCTTGTCCAAGAAGTGCTCCTTGCCCTGCACTTCGACCAACCCGTCCTCGGCCTCTACTTCCTCTGACCCTAGTTGCACGGCCTCTTGCACGACCTCCTCTGCTTCACCCTCGACCCCGGACCTGTCCTCGAGCTGACGATGCGGTACTTGTCTCTGGAGTGTAGTCCTCATCAGTCAACAATGCTTTCATCATGGAAACTCTTACATGCAGAACAACGTATATGTTATGAATCTTACACGAAATTCCTCTTCATCACAGTGTAAATGATGGTAATGGAAAAACGTGTATCATGCAACCTGTTTTTAGCTTTGCCTTATAGATAACTAGCTCGTTAACGATTCAAAAAATATATATTTTAAACTTTACCAATATCAATATGCTAGCTTTATAGTGAGTACTAAAATACATCTTGTTTGTTTATCTTCATAATTATAAAGTAATTTTTATTACATGTGATTCTGACATGATGTCACTACATGCACTGTGCTCCTTCCTCTCCGCTAGTCTAAGGTAAATAATGCTTCTTCCAGCTCAGTGGTCGGAGTCGCGCGTTCATGAGTTTTGGGGGCGTGGCTTTGGAAGTAGCCCAGAAGGGAGGGGGTGGAGTGAATGGAAATAATGAGCTGTCTTTAAAACAGTCGTGAGAGGTCTACAGACACTCGATTTTTATACTTTCTTTTTCAGAGTACTTACATTTTAATTATGTATTGATATATATATATATATATATATATATAAAGTTTAAACTAATTTCGAAAAAAAAGTTTTTTATACATTTTTTACCTACCCTGCCTTTAAAGGGGGGGTGAAATGCTATTTCATGCATACTGAGTTTTTTACACTGTTAAAGAGTTGGATTCCCATGCTAAACATGGACAAAGTTTCAAAAATTAAATTGTACATTTGAAGGAGTATTTTTGTTCCCAAAATACTCCTTCCGGTTTGTCACAAGTTTCGGAATTTTTTTTTCGAGTATGGCTCTGTGTGACGTTAGATGGAGCGGAATTTCCTTATATGGGTCCTGACGCACATTTGCCGGAAGAGCGCGCGCTCCCGTATAGCAGGCTGAGCAGCCAGCACAGACATTTCACTGATCAGAGCGATTCACTGATCAGAGCGAGAGCGTCGCGAAAAGTCACAAAAGAAGTGTGTTTTTGGTTGCCAGGGCAAGACAACCCTGCACAGATTACCAAAAAAAAAAAAAAAAAAAAAAAACAGCATTAAGGGACCAGTGGATGGAGTTTATTTTTTACAGAGTGTTTTTGTTTGTTCCCTGCATTTCGAAGATGCTTTTTCACAAGGCCCAGCTTGAGGACGGATTTGCGTATCGTTTATTTCTTAAGGATGATGCAATCCCAAGGAAAAAGGGTCACGGTCGTGTTTTGGAACTGCAGGCAGTGAGTAAAACTGCTTCAAATCAGGGGCGGAGCGGGGGGGTGGCTAATGGGGCTTAAGCCCCGAATGTTTTGTCAAAAGCCCCGAATCTTTTAGCTTTTTTAAAATAACTTCAACTTTGTTTCATTTCCTCTCAGTCTCTCAGACTGGAGCGGCAAAAAAAGAAACAAAAGCTCGATTACTGTGCGTTGTGGCGGACGGTAAAGCATCACGCATCACTTCGCTTGTTTGCCAACTGCCAATAAAAACTAACGAAGAAGAATATAAATCATCTTCTTCGTCGTTGTCATTAGGGGCTGGTGGGCTTTTTATTTCACCGCCGTCGTAGCGAACTCACTGACTAACCGCCTGAAATTAGCATTATGGACATAACAATTTTTTTTAAAAGGAACTCGTAACAGCAAACCTCACCGGCCAGAGAGAGATTCAAAAGCAATATATCCCAATGTATCAAATGCTAAGTTATTTCAGGGCATGTTTTACAACTGTTCTCGGCACATTAGTGGGATAAGAAGATAGATTAATTGAGAAATATAGCTGGAGAACAATTAAATACAAAATAGTTTGTAGGCTCTACTGGGTGAATATTTTTATTTTCCCAGATAGTGTATAGATTTTTAGGCATTCTGTTATCTCAAACAGCCTGAAAAATAGTGCATTTAGCTGACATAAACGTGGGGAAAAATAATCTCCCCTGCGGAGTACACCCCTGCAGCCCCCTAGGTTTGGGCTAAGCCCCGAATGTTTACATCTTCTGGCTCCGCCCCTGCTTCAAATATCTCTGCCTCCTTGTTAGTGCGTCCCCTCCCATGCCAGAGACCCGGGTTCGAGCCCCGCTCGGAGCGAGTCGTTGCTGCTGCTGCTTTCGTTCAGTTTCAACCTCTGGATCTGATTCTGGATCATAAATAAACGGCTGAATCTGAATGTAAGCCATGGTTTGTTTTGGATGATGGGTTTTCCCTCACGGTAATGTCACAGCTTCCACATGCTCTCAACGCAAAAGCTCATTCGCGCTCGTGATTCTTTAGCTCCGCCCACACGTCACGCCTCCAGTCGGTTGTGTTTTTCCGGCAAATATCGGTACAGACTATCTTTCTCTTATGAATATAATAAAACTAAAGACTTTTTGGATTTATGAAGGATGCAGTACTACTCTATATGTACTCAAGATTAACAGGATATTGAGTGAAAAGGAGCATTTCACCCCCCCCTTTAATAAAACAACATGCATTTTTGTTATTCGTTACCTGCCCTTTATTTTGACATAACCTATTGGGAAAAAGACATTTGTCTGTAAACTGATTAAGAAATTGTTGTTTAAATATGAAGCAGTGTATAATTTGGTTCCCATTATTTAGGCCTAATTTGCCTAAAACAAGAAACGAATAAAATTAAACCAGCACGATTAAATCTTTGAAACTCTAAAGAATTAATAAAACGTCCTCACAATTAAACGCAAGTTCTCTCATTATAATCAACAACATTCACACGATGTAAAAAAAAAAGCTTTAGTAATTGATAACTAAAATTATTTTAAAGGGAACCTTCTTTACTTGCTTATAAAGTAGGGTAATATCATATGGCCTAAAAAAAAAAATCCCAGTTTTTTTTTTTTTTTTTTAGGAAAAAAAATATGATTTATGATTTAAACCGATTTTTAAATCAATATTCAAATGACGAAGAAATTGTACAAAAGTTTTAATATAGTTCTTTATCATTCATTTAGCAGTCAAATTTATAACTGCAACAAGATTATTAATTTAATACTAGCCCATCATGCATTTAACCATCCACTCAGCTTTAAGAGCTGTTCAGATTAAAACTGGCAGCTCAGCAGTGAGTCATGTGTCATGGATGGAGGACCTGTTATTATTTTTTCTAGTTTATATTTCCATCTCGTTATGCCTCTGGTTTAGATTGTTTTTTTTTTTTCTTATAGAACTTATTTGTAAATAGAGCAGTCACTGTCTGTGTCTACAATAATCAGTAAAAGAAACAAACTCTTAACATCCCGCTCGACTCTTGCAGTCAACCTTCTGATCAAGCTAAATATGTTGGCTGTTGGCATGAATTTTACTCGTGATAAGAAGCTTATATTCAAGTGTTTGTGCAAAAATTATTAATGTGCATTAATAACAGGGAGGCGCCTTCTCATCACTTAAATTTTTCATGATAATGAATGTATTATTTTTTAATTGACATTATATCGTGGTGTCTCACATAGGTAGCCTACATTAAAAATATATTTCTACAGAAAGCTTGAAATGTTTTTAAATGAAAAGGAATAGTGTAATGCGTGAATGTTGCATTTCTCTCGTCGGAGAGAGCCAGCACTGTGAATTTAACCAAAACAACAGTCCTATATAAACCGGTTCAGCAAGTGAAAGCCTCATAAGACACTTGTCCATATGAAAGAGCAATTCACACCTTAATCTGGACCCCACAAGCCATGAATAACTATCCAAAACCCAATCCCCTCCAGCTGAACAGAATTCGGTCTGTGTTTTGGCTCTGAGGAACGGTGTGTTAGGCTACTGGGCTGAAACATGCCTGCACTACACTTAATAATTTTCTCGCAGCCCATATTATTATTTTCACAAGACCATAATGATAATAACAAATCATCAATTAATGATTAATCATTATTTTACGAAAATCATTGTTATTTTTGATCGTGGATGTTTGCGGGAGGCTTTAAAGACCAAGCGGAGTCCTCTGTTCCCGCCTCACAGCACGCGGGTCTCCGAGGCTTCACTGTCTGCGGTTTGACTTCACTGAATCAGATTGAGGCGAATTTAATGATCATGAGCCCAACATTTAGCAAGGCAGGAAAACTCTAACGGAAGGAAGACGTATATCATTGAGCTAATGCTGTTAAAGAGAGAGAGAAGTCTAGGACTATTAAACCTGGAGCTCATTATATTGAAGTACATATCCAAACACCAGAAACGTTACGCATTTTATGAATAATGAAATGTTATGAAAATTATGCATTTTATTTATTCACATGCTGTATGGTTTAAATAATATTTTAGTTCACAACTTTAAGTTCCGTTGTTTAAAAAAATGCTTTATTGACTAATGTTTCATAAACCTTGTTATGCTCTAAAATCCATGCCATTATTAATTTCACAGTATTTTTACCACCTAAATGACTAATCTTTAAAGTCACAATTCTATAATGGTCAAAATTACTCAGGCCATTGGTATTTTTTAATGACATTATTTTATTATTATTATTATTTGAATAATTGTAGCTTACATAAATAGGTAAAGCAAAACAAATATTCGGATTGTCCCTTATTTTTTCCCTTGTTTTCCTAAAGAATAAACACGTATTTTTTTACAAGAATGAACATGATAACCAGGGCCGGCACGTGCCTATAGGTGAACTAGGCAGCCGCCTAGGGCGGCAGCTCAGGCGGGGGCGGCAAGAGAGAGAGAAGGCGAGAGAGAGAGAAGGTGAGAGAGAGAGAGAGAGAGAGAGATAATTATTAATTTATTTGTTTGTTTCACAGGTTACAATCATGGCATTTCAACAGAATTTTTTTAGTAGCTATATAAATAAATAAAAAAAACGTTATATTTCGAATAAAAATTCCCGCCCGGCAGCGCCCTATTAGTCGGTCTATATATTCATGCAAAATACTTTAATGTATATTCAAAAATGTCAAAACTAATAAAATTATCTGGTGATGAGTAATCGCCTCCGTGGAAGAGCGCTTTTGGCTGCTTAGAGACCATGGCGCCCATGGTATTTGGATTTTTATATGACATTGCATCTCTCAAAGAAAAGGAGAATACAATAGTTCTTCGGGATTGCTTAGGACTGGAAAAGGCTCTTACTCATGGAGAATCACGGGATGTTGATGAGCATGAATTGTTTGAAGAGCTGACTGCTTTGGGCAGACACCTGGTTGCTGGATCTAAACCACTGGATGCACTTAAATTCATCTGTGAAAAAGGGATGGAAAACAATTTTCCAAATGTTTTTGTAGCATTGAGAGTGCTTCTCACTCTACCCGTCACTGTGAGATCTGGAGAACGCAGTTTCTCAAAGCTTAAACTGATAAAAATTATCTCCGAAGTACAAGTTAAATTCGAGGACGCAATCAAAGCGTTTGCCGCTGCGAAAGCCCGACGCGCACGCTTCTGAAATGTAGGTGTGTGAATGTGTATCAGTCAAGAAAAACTCGAAACCTCGAGTTTTTGTGAGCTAAAGAGTTGTGTGCATATGTTTAGTTTTATTCTGTACACTATCTGTTAGCCTATAAAACATAAATTATACACAGCTGTTGCATTGTGTCCCTTTTCACCTTTTTGCAGAATGAAAAAAACCTCTGAAAACATGCTTGCACGTTTTTATTTTAGTGTAATTTCGTAGATAAAAAAAAAAGAAAAGTTTTTTACATGCATCTTAAGGATCCCTAATTGTGAATGGGAGGTGGGGGCGGCACAAATGTGCTGTGCCTAGAGCGGCATTTGAGCTTGCGCCGGCCCTGATGATAACATATTATTAATTAATAAAAAATAATTTAAGCAATTAAAACCTTTTTTTTAAACTTGAATTTAAATACTATTAAACTAAATTTAAATTCTCAAGGAGTTTATAAGTAAAAAAAGTTCTAAATGAACTTGTGTTAACAATATAATTAGAACTAACAATATAATTCGACCTCTCCTTGAACTGTCGCCTTATCGTGGTGGAGAGGTTTGAGTACCCGAATGATCCTGGGAGCTATGTTGTCTGGGGCTATATGCTCCTGGTAGGGTCTCCCAAGGCAAACAGGTCCTTGGTGACGGGCCAGACTAAGAACAGTTCACAAAACCCCTTATGGCAAAATTAAAATCAAGGACCGTGACGTCGCCCGGCATGGCGCAGCCGGGGCCCCACCCTGGAGCCAGGCCCGGGGTTGGGGCTCGTATGCGAGCGCCTGGTGGCCGGGCCTTCCCCCATGGGGTCCGGCCCGGCTTAGCCCGAAGGAGTGACATTGGGCCGCCCTCCTGTGGGCTCACCACCTGCAGGAGGGAGCGTAAGGGGCCGGTGCATAGTGGATCGGGCGACAGTCGTAGGCGAGACCCCCGACTACCCGATCTCTGGACACGGAATCTGGCTTTAGGGACGTGGAATGTCACCTCGTTGGCGGGGAAGGAGCCTGAGCTTGTGCGGGAGGTCGAGAGGTACCGACTAGAGATAGTCGGGCTCACCTCAACGCACAGCTTGGGCTCTGGAACCACACTTCTTGAGAGAGGCTGGACTCTCTACCACTCTGGAGTTGCCCATGGTGAGAGGCGGAGGGCTGGAGTGGGTTTGCTAATAGCCCCCCAGCTCAGCCGCCATGTGTTGGAGTTTACCCCGGTGAACGAGAGGGTCGCTTCCCTGCGCCTTCGAGTCGGGGATAGGTCTCTCACTGTCGATTGTGCCTACGGGCCGAACGGCAGTGCAGACTACCCAGCCTTCTTGGAGTCTCTGGGAGGGGTGCTGGAAAGTGCTCCGACTGGAGACTCCGTCATTCTACTGGGGGACTTCAACGCTCACGTGGGCAGTGACAGTGACACCTGGAGGGGCGTGATTGGGAGGAACGGCCCCCCTGACCTGAACCCGAGCGGTGTTCTGTTATTGGATTTCTGTGCTAACCACGGTTTGTCCATAACGAACACCATGTTCAAGCATAAGGGTGTCCATCAGTACACGTGGCACCAGGACACCCTTGGCCGGAGGTCGATGATCGACTTTGTGGTCGTGTCATCAGACCTTCGGCCATATGTCTTGGACACTCGGGTGAAGAGAGGGGCGGAGCTGTCAACTGATCACCACCTGGATCCGATGGCGGGGGAGGAAGCTGGACAGACTCGGCAGACCCAAACGTACTGTGAGGGTCTGTTGGGAACAGTTCCGAGCCCCCTGTCAGAGAGATCTTCAACTCCCACCTCCGGCAGAGCTTCGACCGGATCCCGAGGGAGTCTGGAGATATTGAGTCCGAGTGGACCATGTTCTCCACCTCCATTGTCGCTGCGGCTGCTCGGAGCTGTGGCCGTAAGGTCTCCGGTGCCTGTCGAGGCGGTAATCCCCGAACCCGGTGGTGGACACCGGAAGTAAGGGATGCTGTCAAGCTGAAGAAGGAGTCCTATCGGGCCTGGATGGCTTGTGGGACTCCGGAGGCAGCTGACAGGTACCGGCAGGCCAAGCGGACTGCAGCCGGGTAGTCGTGGAGGCAAAAACTCGGGCCTGGGAGGAGTTCGGTGAGGCCATGGAGAAAGACTATCGGTTGGCCTCGAAGAGATTCTGGCAATCTGTTCGACGCCTCAGGAGGGGGAAGCAGTGCCCTACCAACACTGTTTACAGTAGAGATGGGCACCTGTTGACCTCAACTGGGGATATCGTCGGGCGGTGGAAGGAATACTTTGAGGATCTTCTCAATCCCACCGACTTGTGTTCCGTTGAGGAAGCAGTGGCTGGGGACTCGGAGGGGCACTCGTCCATCACCCGGGCTGAAGTCATCGAGGTAGTTAAAAAGCTCCTCGGTGGCAGGGCACCGGGGGTGGACGAGATCCGCCCCGAGTACCTCAAGTCTCTGGATGTTGTGGGGCTGTCTTGGCTGGCACGCCTCTGCAACATCGCATGGCGGTTGGGGACAGTACCTCTGGACTGGCAGACCGGGGTGGTGGTCCCTCTTTTCAAGAAGGGGGACCGGAGACTGTGTTCCAACTATAGGGGGATCACACTTCTCAGCCTCCCTGGGAAAGTCTATGCCAGGGTACTGGAGAGGAGAATTCGGCCGATAGTGGAACCTCGGATCCAGGACGAACAGTGTGGTTTTCGTCCCGGTCGTGGAACACTGGACCAGCTCTTTACCCTTTCCAGGGTGCTGGAGGGTTCATGGGAGTTTGCCCAACCAGTCCACATGTGTTTTGTGGACTTGGAGAAGGCATTCGACCGTGTTCCTCGCGACATCCTGTGGAGGGTGCTCCGGGAGTATGGGGTCGGCGGCTCCCTACTTAGGGCTGTTCGGTCCCTGTACGACCGGAGCAAGAGCTTGGTTCGCATTGCCGGCAGTAAGTCAGACCTGTTCCCGGTGCATGTTGGACTCCGGCAGGGCTGCCCTTTGTCACCGGTTCTGTTCATAATTTTTATGGACAGAATTTCTAGGCGCAGCCAAGGGCCGGAGAGTGTCCAGTTTGGGGACCATACGATTTCGTCGCTGCTTTTTGCGGATGATGTTGTCGTGTTGGCATCCTCAGACCAGGACCTTCAGTGTGCATTGGGACGGTTTGCAGCCGAGTGTGAATCGACTGGGATGAGAATCAGCACCTCCCAGTCCGAGGCCATGGTTCTCAGTCGGAAAAGGGTGGATTGCCCACTTCAGGTTGGTGGAGAGTTCCTGCCTCAAGTGGAGGAGTTCAGGTATCTTGGAGTCTTGTTCACGAGTGAGGGAAGGATGGAACGTGAGATTGACAGACGGATCAGTGCAGCTTCTGCAGTAATGCGGTTGCTGTACCGGTCAATCTACGTTCCTACTCTCACCTATGGTCATGAGCTGTGGGTCATGAACGAAAGGACAAGATCCCGGATACAGGCGGCCGAAATGAGCTTTCTCCGTAGGGTGGCTGGGCGCTCCCTTAGAGATAGGGTGAGAAGCTCGGTCACTCGGGAGGAGCTCAGAGTAGAGCCGTTGCTCCTCCACATCGAGAGGAGCCAGCTGAGGTGGCTCGGGCATCTATTTCGGATGCCTCCTGGACGCCTTCCCAGGGAGGTGTTCCAGGCACGTCTCACCGGGAGGAGGCCCCGGGGAAGACCTAGGACACGCTGGAGGGACTATGTCTCCCAGCTGGCCTGGGAACGCCTCGGGGTCCCCCCGGAAGAGCTGGAAGAAGTGGCTAGGGAGAGGGAAGTCTGGGCGTCTCTGCTTAGACTGTTGCCCCCGCGACCCGGCCCCGGATAAGCGGAAGATGATGGATGGATGGATGGAATATAATTCGATTTTTTTAAATGAACAATTCCTGTATAAAATGGGACAGCAACCTTTATATCAGTGGATCTCAACCTTTTTTTCCAGTGAACTGCACTATGGTCTAAGTGCAAGTCTACGCATATAATTTACATATTACATCAGCAATACAAACCAACCTGATTTATAATATTATAGCCTAACTATTATGATATATAATCTATTACATTCATTGAAATAAGCAATTCTACTCCCCATAAATAAAACACCTGATGCTGTCGGGAGCTGACCAATTTTGTGAGATTCAGCTTGAAAGGAGTAACACAAAGAAGTTGCGATTGTAACGCCTGTTATATTTTCCGCATGAGCAATCCGGACGCGTACACGGCCAGCGCGGACGCAGACTTCTTCAATTTATACTTCTGAATGCGCAGGCTGATGGCCAGCTCTGCAATTGCCCATAATTATTGCACATCTGACTGTCTTTATATTCTTTTATTGACGGATTGCACAGGTTCGAGTAGCAATGAGCTTCTTCACTCTGCCTGGCTGCACATGTGCAATTTTGCTTTTGAAGCCAACTGACCAGGCATACCTGTCCGCGCGGTCATCTGCTAGAGTCTCTGCACACACTCTCCAATGACGATTTTTACATCACGCCTACCTAGCGGTCCATAGCAGACTCGCGGATGCAGAAAGTTTGACAGAGGGTTTAAGATGCAGGCTTGAATGACCTGATGCGCAACATTTCAGAAAATGTGCGTTCACAAATGTAGCCTATTTTGACCCAAATATGGAAAGCACTATTGAATTTAATAAAATGAAGTTCTCTCTTGAGATATTTTGCCACATTTCTTCAATTAAAGGGGGGGTGAAATGCTATTTCATGCATACTGAGTTTTTTACACTGTTAAAGAGTTGGATTCCCATGCTAAACATGGACAAAGTTTCAAAAATTAAGTTGTACATTTGAAGGAGTATTTTTGTTCCCAAAATACTCCTTCCGGTTTGCACAAGTTTCGGAAAGTTTTTTTCGAGTATGGCTCTGTGTGACGTTAGATGGAGCGGAATTTCCTTCTATGGGTCCTGACGCACTTCTGCCGGAAGAGCGCGCGCTCCCGTATAGCGAGGCTGAGCAGCCAGCACAGACATTTCACTGATCAGAGCGATTCACTGATCAGAGCGACAGCGTCGCGAAAAGTCACAAAAGAAGTGTGTTTTTGGTTGCCAGGGCAAGACAACCCTGCACAGATTACCAAAAAAAAAAAAAAAAAAACAGCATTAAGGGACCAGTGGATGGAGTTTATTTTTTAGAGAGCATCAACGGAGTTGTGCAAGTGTTTTTGTTTGTTTCCTGCATTTCGAAGATGCTTGTTCACAAGGCCCAGTTTGAGGACGGATTTGCGTATCGTTTATTTCTTAAGGATGATGCAATCCCAAGGAAAAAGGGTCACGGTCGTGTGTTGGAACTGCAGGCAGTGAGTAAAACTGCTTCAAATATCTCTGCCTCCTTGTTAGTGCGTCCCCTCCCATGCCAGAGACCCGGGTTCGAGCCCCGCTCGGAGCGAGTCGTTGCTGCTGCTGCTTTCGTTCAGTTTCAACCTCTGGATCTGATTCTGGATCATAAATAAACGACTGAATCTGAATGTAAGCCATGGTTTGTTTTGGATGATGGGTTTTCCCTCACGGTAATGTCACAGCTTCCACATGCTCTCAACGCAAAAGCTCATTCGCGCTCGTGATTCTTTAGCTCCGCCCACACGTCACGCCTCCAGTCGGTCGTGTTTTTCCGGCAAAAATCGGTACAGACTATCTTTCTCTTATGAATATAATAAAACTAAAGACTTTTTGGATTTATGAAGGATGCAGTACTACTCTATATGTACTCAAGATTAACAGGATATTGAGTGAAAAGGAGCATTTCACCCCCCCTTTAAGGATTTTTACATAGTGTATGGTGTTTCCATTTATCTGAACTTCTTCAAGTAAGTTGCAGGGCAAAAAAAAACCCACTTCTCCTTCAATACTGATACTGCAACTATTGACAGTTTGTACATGTTCATTCGCTGGAATTTAAAAAAAAAAAAAAAATTTCACCCTTAAAAAACAAATGTGTCCATTCTGATGCGCAATTTTACCTTACAGGCAATTTACCTAATGGCTGTTGATGACTATTTGAATTGAGTTCTGCCAAAGTGCGCGCTTGTATGTGTTTGTTAAATGCTTATGCCAGTGCTCATGTCTGGAAATAATATATGAAGAAGAAAAAAATCACTTAAAAACATTAGGATATAGCTTATATTTCAATAGTAGCATTTTTATTTTAATTGATGTAAACAATACAATTTTACAAACTGATAAAGTTTTTTTTGTTTTGTTTTTTCAGCATGTTGTGCAGACAGCATTAGAATTCGTGACGGGCCGCGGGTTGAGAACCACTGCTTTATATCAAACATTTTTAAATCGTCCACAGCTGAGTTTTGCGGGAGGCTGATCTGCGCCAGATCACGTAAAATGAATGTAATGAACAAAGTCATTTTAAGATGCAATGAAAGAAAAAAAACAAAAACAAAACATGGATAACCTATATTAGTGCCAGGCTCTGTTCTGAAGTAAAATAATTATAATTAGTAGCCTACTGTTAACCAGGAGTAACACATTTTAACGGATTACTCGCCTATTTTCATTTGCTGAATGTTTTCTTTATTTTTTATTTTTTAAACACCCTAAAAAATAAATTAAGTTTGTCAGAGGAAAAAAATATATGAGTCGTGTATAGGTTTCATTTTAACGGATCAATCACCTATTTTCGTTTGCTGCATGTTTATTTATTTATTTTTTTAAACACGCTAAAAAATAAATCAGAGTTTGTGAGAGGAAAAAAATAGGCCATAGGCTCAATCGGGAGAAATCAAACGTTTCCATATTAGTGATGTTGCCCATTTGAAGCTTAACTAGGCTATTATTCATGAGGTAAATAGGCTATGTGCGTTTCAGTATTGATGAAAAAAAAAATCATAATTAACAATATGTCAAAGTGCTCATGCCGAATGTCTGGTGAACGACTTCTGTTTCCATTATGTGTGCGAGGCACCAGCACGATCAGCTGAAATAAATAATACTTAATTTTTGGTCACACGGGCATAATTCAAAAATGCTGGTAGTTTGAAAAATCAAGAATAATAACAGAGTTAATACTAATTATTGCTAAATGCTGGACCGTTCCCATTTCGCTCTGCATATGGAACCTGAAGATTTTTTTAAACCAAGAATGAATCGAAATGAAAATGAAATTAAAACATAAGAGGCCTTATATTTATTTACTGTTTAATAAAAATAGCATGCATATGATCCTTTGTGTTAAGGTCTTCTTTTAATTTTTGTTTAGTAGACTGTAGTCTAAGACTATCCTACATTTAAAAAAAATTAACAAATTGTAAAAAAACAGTTTAAAATGTTACAATGTTATATCATAATGTTATTGTTGTTTTACTTCCTTCTTTTATCTCATTTTACAATTACATTCATTTCGCAATGCGTCCCTTTGCGCCACCTGGTGGTAGTTTCGCGAATGATTTTAACACACGACTGAATTACAGTAACCACCGCGGAGGTAAGCCCCAGAAAGGCTGGCCACCTACTGTACCTTTTTCTCAATGTATCCTAAACTATTACCTTTTGTTTTAATGTATCCTACATGTATTAAGTATTTATTTTTGGTACATTAGATGTTTTCCATAATCAAAAATTGGAGTATCCACAATTTTATCGTGTGTTAATCTTTAAATGTGTGTAATTCTGCATTTGAATGTAACTTCGTGTTTCTATCAGTTATATATGTACTGTTTGGTATTTTTGGAATTGTCATGTTATGATCCAACTATCCACCTGTATAAAAGGTGTGTAAAAATGCATTAATCTTGAATTATGAACTTGCTAGAATATCACTGCTGAGATCTGACAAGCCCAAAGTTATTAGGGTGGGAACTTTTTCCCGCTTCAGATCGCGGACATTCATTGGTTGTTCACACAAACAGAGGCGTGAACCATTTCAAGCCATAAGAGCCGACCCAGAAAGGTCCGCCCACTACCTCTCTTACACTCTTCCCTCTGCTAACCTGCTTTGACCCTCGTCGCTTCCGCTCATCCCTCTAAGCGGCCTTGGGCCGTTCTATTATCGCCGTCCCGGCTGAGAGGACAGCCATTCTCCTGGCTCCTTCGGAAGCTTTCGTTTCCGTTGTTTGTCTGTCACACAGAGACTCTGCAAGTATCATTTTCTATGGTGATTTAAATGCTGCTTAAAGTTTGTCTATGATTTGAGTCGTAGTTGGCTTCCAAGGGTTACAGTCTGTGAGTTTGCATAACTGAACTCATTCTATGACCATGCTCTCTCTCTCTCACTTCCCTCCTCTCTCATTCTCTCTCTCTTTCCCTCATTTGGATTCCGTTATGTCTTGTACAAAGTTTACTGTCTGTATTGTTGTACGCATATTTACTCTGTGTGATTTGTAGTTTGATGTATTATTAGTTCAATTATTAAAAAACCATATATATATATATTCATGATTGCACACACTCACATTACGAGTCAATGAGATGCCTGATCTAGCTACATGCTGTTTACTTGAGTAACTAAATGTATCATAATGATAGGATAATTTTTTTAATGGCCAGATAATATTTTTCCTTGAATTATAAGAAGTGATAACTTTATTGAAAATTGATAAGTTAATCTTACGGCCGTTTGCTGGACAAACTTGATTTGCAGTAATTTACAGTAAGAGATATCACTATAATTGATATGAAGAATGGAATATTGACATATTAATGAGTGAATTACAGTGCCTTGTCAATCAATCAATCAATCAATCACCTTTATTTATATAGTGCTTTAAACAAAATACATTGCGTCAAAGCACTGAACAACATTTATTGGGAAAACAGTGTCTCAATAATGCAAAATGATAGTTAAGGCAGTTGCCCATTGAATTCAGGTATGTCATCTCTGTTCAGTTTAAATAGTGTCTGTGCATTTATTTGCAATCAAGTCAATGATATTGCTGTAGATGAAGTGACCCCAACTAAGCAAGCCAGAGGCGACAGCAGCAAGGAACCGAAACTCCATCGGTGACAGAATGGAGAAAAAACCTTGGGAGAAACCAGGCTCAGTTGGGGGGCCAGTTCTCCCCTGACCAGACAAAACCAGTAGGTCAATTCCAGGCTGCAACAAAGTCAGATTGTGCAGAAGAATCATCCGTTTCCTGTGGTCTTGTCCTGGTGGTCCTCTGAGACAAGGTCTTTACAGGGGATCTGTATCTGTGGCTCTAGTTGTCCTGGTCTCCGCTGTCTTTCAGGGCAGTAGAGGTCCTTTCTAGGTGCTGATCCACCATCTGGTCTGGATACGTACTGGATCCGGGTGACTGTAGTGACCCTCTGATCTGGATACAGACTGGATCTGGTGGCTACGGTGACCTCGGAACAAGAGAGAAACAGACAGATATTAGCATAGATGCCATTCTTCTAATGATGTAGCAAGTACATAGGGTGTTATGTGAAGTGTTTCCGGTTCCGGTTTACCTAATTAATGCAGCTTAAAAATCCTTTGAGTTATTGATAAATGCAGTTGAGCTATTTTTCATCTTCAATAAAATTTAGTGTAACTGTCATATGAGATATATATTAATCATATTCCTGATTAATTATTCAAATTCCCTATATATCATTTGAGTTAATTATTATGTACAACCCAGTGCGGCTACACAAATACAACTTTAAGAATAAAATAAACCCAAAACAGCACAACAGCCCCTTATGGATGACAAACAAAAAACAAAACACAAAATAAAATCCAGGCCTGGGCCTCTCTTGTCCTTCACTGTCCTTACTCTTTCTTTTATTATTCCAGAGCTCCTCCGTGGGACTCGTGAGTGGTGCAGGTGTCACTTCCCAAGAAACATGAGACGTCTTTACGACGTGCAGATCAAGTCCAAATTGCGTCGGCCTGGACCATATCTGGATGTCTACTCGATGTGCAGATCCGGTTCATATCTGGACGTCGAACTACGACGTCCCTTGGACGTTGATATGAGGTTCAGAATTTGACCGTTGGGCTTAGGATTTTCTTGGACATCTGTAGAACATGCAGAACAGGTTCAGGAAATTGACAAGTTTATATATATATATATATATATATATATATATATATATATATATATATATATATATATATATATATAAACACAAAGCAATCCTTTGATTTCTGATATAAATATCACATGTAGCCCATACTCTTTTGAAACATTTAGGTGATAAATTAATGTAATCTATAAATGTTTAAAAACATAGGCCCAATTAAAGTACCATACTGTGACCATATAAAATCTTGCATGGATTTAATTGAGTGTTATTTTTCACTGGAGCATTGACAGAAACGCAGTTTAAATCTGTATTAGATCTATAAATTAAATATAATTAATTGTGTTACTCTCAGACCCCCGGTACACACAGAACACATTAACATTAAAGCCTTAAAATCTAGATCAAAATATAAAATGTAGATACAACTATACAATAAGTGAATGTTAAGAAAGACATATGATAAAATTTACAATAAAGTTAAATAAAGCAGCGCAAGGCAAAAGGCAGATAGAGTGCAAATCAATGAAGTGAACAACAGTGCAGATAAAAAGATTTTTAGTGCAAAAACAAAAGCTTATATAGTCTGATTAAAGTGACAAAGGGCTTAAGACCAGTTATTTTATTTAATTGACTGATGATGTAGTGGAATGATGTCAGTTCCATGGAGAATGAGGCAGTAAGCAGACCAATGCTGCACAAAGTGACTGGTACATTTCATCGTATATTAGGTGGGGGGGGGGGCAGTAAGTTCAGCTTCCTGACAGCCTGGTGGATGAAGCTGTCCTTTATTCTGCTGGTCCTGGCCTGGAGACTCCGGAGTCTTCACCCTGATGGCAGCAGGCTGAAGAAGTTGTGTGATGGGTGGGAGGGATCACCTGCGATGCAGAGGGCTTTGCGGTTGAGACGGCTTCCATAAATGTCCTGGAGGGAGAGGAAAGAGACACCAATGATCTTCTCAGCTGCTCTCACCATGCGTTGCAGAGTCTTTCGACAGGACGCATTGCAGGCGCCATACCACACAGTGATGCAGCTTGACAGGATGCTCTCGATGGTGCCTCTGTAGAAGGTGTACATGATGGGGGGTGGGGCTCTGGCTCTCCTCAGTTTGCGGAGGAAGTAGAGATGCTGATTTGATTTCTTGGCCAGTGCTGCTGTGTTTTCAGTCCAGGAGAGGTCCTCTGTGATGTGCACACCCAGGAACTTGGTGCTGCTCACTCTCTCCACAGTCACACCATTGATGGTCAGAGGAACGTGCTGAGTGTGCGCTCTCCTGAAGTCAACAACAATCTCCTTTGTCTTCTTCACGTTCAGAGAGAGATTGTTGTCACTGCACCACCTGGCCAGGCAGCTCACCTCGCTCCTGTAGTTTGTCTCATCTTTGTTGCTAATGAGACCCACCATAGTCGTGTCATCTGCAAACTTAATGAAGAGTTTGGAATTGTGTGACGGTGTGCAGTCATGGGACAGCAGAGTGAAGAGGAGGGGGCTCAGCACACATCCTTGGGGGGCCCCAGAGTTCAGTTTGATGGTGCTGGATGTGTTGCTGCTGACCCATACTGCCTGAGGTCTTCCAGTCAGAAAGTCCAACAGCCAGTTGCACAGCGAAGTGTTGAGCCCCAGTTGGATCAGTTTGTAAATAAGCTGTTGAGGGATGATTGTGTTGAATGCTGAGCTGAAGTCAATGAACAGCATTCTGACATATGAGTCCTTTTTGTCCAGATGTGTGAGTGCTGAGTGGAGGGTAGTGGAGATGGCATCATCAATCGAGTGGTTGGACCGGGGGCATGACGTGCTATCGAGCAGACAGAGCTCTCGTCGCGGGAGGAATAACCCGCGGCAGCGGGCTTTGTGTTTACATAAAGGGATGGGGGCAGACTTGATGTGGTGCATGACTAGCCATTCAAAGCACTTCATGAGGGTGGGGGTAAGTGCAACAGGACGGTAGTCATTGAAGCAGGATGGAGATGGCTTTTTTGGAACTGGAATGATGATGGTAGTTTTAAAACATGTGGGAACACCAGCCTGACAACATCAGTGAGATGTAGAAAATGTCTGTGAAGACATCAGTGAGTTCTGCTGCACAGTCTCTCAGTACGTGCCCAGGGATGTTGTCAGGACCCGGAGCTTTGCGTTCATTGATCCTGCTGAAGGATCTCCTCACACTGTCTGGGGTCAGCGTCATCACCTGGTCGCTGGGAGGAGGTGGAGTCTTCTGTGCAGTGGTGCTGTTTTGTTGCTCAAAGTGAGCGAAGAAGGTGTTCAGCTCATTTAGCAGAGAGATGTTGTTGTCACAGGTCCATGGTGGGGGCTTGTAGTCCGTAATGGTCTGTATCTCCTGCCACAGGTTCCTAGTCTCTGCTGTTGCTGAATTGATGGGCTATCCTCCTGGAGTGCTGTCTCTTATCCTCCCTGATGCCGCAGGACAGGTTGGCCCTGGCTGTTCTCAGGCCCGACTCATCTCCAGCTCTGAAGGCAGCGTTCCGTGTCTTCAGAAGTCTGTAGACATCCCCTGTCATCCACGGCTTCTGGTTGGACCGGACAGTGATGGTTTTTGTGACCGTTACATCATCAATACACTTGTTGATGTAGGCAGTGACAGTCTCCGAGTACTCCTGGAGGTCAGTGGTGTTATTGCATGTGGCAGCCTGCTTAAACCTGTCCCAGTCAGTTGTGCTGAAGCAGTCTTGAAGAACCTCTGATGATCCTTCTGGTCAGACTTGAATCTGTCTTTGAACTGCTTGGCAACTTTAATGAGCGGTCTGTATGCAGGCATTAGCATGACAGTGATTCGATTGGCCTGAGGCTCCGAGGTGGGGGAGGGGGAGGGCTTTGTAAGCTCCTCTCTGTGCGGTGTAAACAAAGTGCAAAATGTTATTACCTCGTGTTGGAAAGTGAATGTGTTGGTGTATTTTTGGAAACACACTCTTTAAGTCAGCATGGTTGAAATCCCCAGCTATAATGAGAAAAGCATCGTGGGTGTGCTGTCTGCTGCTCACTGCTGGTGCAGTTCATTTAGTGCATCATTCCTGTTGCTGATGATGTTGAATGGGGGAATGTACACTGAAATGAGCAGTATAGCAGCATATTCCCTCGACAGATAGAATGGCCGGCACTTAATAATCATAAACTCCACTAGGGCTGAGCAGTGTTTGCTGATCACAACAGTATCGCTGCACCACGCATCATTTATGTAAACACAAAGCCTGCCGCGACGAGAGCTCTGTCTGCGCGCTAGCACGTCAGCTGGTCGAGTTGAACAGCACCATCTAGAACGCTGTTGCTGAGCCATGTTTCCATGAACATAAAAACACAACAGTCTCTTACAGTCCTCTGAGTTGAGCGTAGTAATCAAATGTAGTCCAGTGTATTGCCCAACGAGCGTACGTTAGTCAGTACGTTGGTGGGGATAGATGGATTGTTTGGGTTAGCCGTTAGCCTAGCCCGGATACCTCCACGCTTACGCCTCTTCTGCTTCCTCTCACACCGCTTGTGGCCCCTCCCACATGGAAAAAAACCTATATAAACATGTTTCAATATAGGTTTTGATATAGGTTTTTAATATATGTGACATATATAAAATTGTCAGTTTTCCTATATCATATGTACATTTATGTACATATATGCACACATACATATATATATATATATATATATATATATATATATATATATATATATATATATATATATATATATATATGTACATATATATATATATATATATATATATACATATATATGTAGATAAATGCACACATATATGTACATATGCACACATATATTTACACATACATGTACACATACAGTATATATGTGCATATATATACCTATATAGGTACATATATGCACATATATGTACCTATATGTTCACCTATAATAGTAAAATTAAAATCCATAGCTGCTAGGCAACATAAATAAAAGTCCAAAATGAAGAAATGTACATTATTTATTTACTCAAGATCAATCAAATAGTACAAAACAAAAAATATAGTACAACAACAAAAATAAGACAAAAAACCTGCTAGGCAACATAAATAAAAGTCCAAAATATAGAAATGTATAATATGTATTTACAAGAACAATCAAATAGTACAAGAACAAACATAAGGCAAAAAACTGAACAGAAAAAAACATTATCTTTATTATTCTTTGAAGGTCTGTCATGGCGCACCTCATCATCCTCCTCCTCCCCCGCCTCCTCCTCCTCTTCCTTCCTGCACTATCCAATGACGTTTGATAGCGTGTCTGAGATTTTTATTTTTTCCTGTTTTTTTTTTTTTTCGGCGCACAATTTTTTTTTAAGCAGGTAGGCGTTTTCGTCCACATGGATCTGGCGTTTTGGAAGAGTGAAACCGATGTTTTAAAACTGGGTCCCAGAGTGGATATATTTCAAAACGCCGCCTTTAAATTTCGTCTCGACTGCGAATCCGTACATTTTCTGAAAATATGGCATCATCAGCCCACGTCTCGCCCCTAGTAAAACACCACTACATCACGTAACAGCAACAAAAACATGAACAAACACTGAACGCTAACATTAACACGGATTAATAAATGTATTATTCCATGTTCGTTTGTGTACAACGCACAGCAAATCCATGTCTTCTTCTCCGTTTTAAGTGTATCTCTGTGGCAGAATTACAGCCACAGAGATACATACTTAATTTTACTTAAGTACTGCACTCCAGTAAATGTACTCCATTACTGTCCGGCTCTGTATATCATGTTAATATATTGCCATAGTTAAATTCAATGACATGTCAATTACATGTGATACCAACATGTTCGCACATACATAAGTTCTTGCATAATTTTTTTCGTTAATTCTTAGTTTTTGCCTTGATAATAGAAAATATGAGCTAGGCATCATGTATTACAGTCAAAAATGGGATATGAGCTACAAAATGACCAGATCCTGCCATTACCTTTATAGAAGACATATTTGTATGTATAGGGCTTATATGTGGATATGAAGAAGCAATACAGGAGACCTATATTTCCTGTATATGCACATATATGCACCTCAATTTTGCCTATATGTGGCATATATACGCATATATGGAGTATATATATGCAGCATATATGCACATATATGCAGCATATATGCACATATATGCAGCATATATGCACATATATGCAGCATATATGCGCATATATGCAGCATCTATATTATCATATATGTGCATATATGCAGCATTATATGTGCATATACACTGCATATAGGTTTCATATATGTGTATATATCCACATATAGGTTCTTTCCATGTGGGCTCCGCTGTGGGCGAGATGCAGTAGTGGGGGTCGGTGATGGTGAAGGCCTCTGTAGCAGACCGAGATCCCGTAGCTGTTCCATGTGCGTGGAGTTTAACTGTAAAAATGCGGTTCTGCCGACATTGAGCAGAAACTCACGACTGTATACGCGCTTACTGACAGGTAGACGCGATGACGACGTACAACACTGTGACTCACAAGACATAAAACACGAAAACACTGTTCTGTCGGGACAGAGAGAAGCCACTGCGTGTGGATGCGCCGCCATCTTGGTAGAAAAAAAAATATTTTATTCACTAAAGACAAAAAAATCAGTCTGGCAGAATTTTCTGATCATATCTTCACCACAGAGGTAAAAATTAGCATTGTGAAGCTATATTTATATTTATGATAATCATTTATATTTAAAGGGGGTGAAATGCTATTTCATGCATACTGAGTTTTTTTACACTGTTAAAGAGTTAAACATGCTAAACATGGACAAAGTTAAAAAAATTAAGTTGTACGTTTGAAGGAGTATTTTTGTTCCAAAAATACTCCTTCCGGTTTGTCACAAGTTTCGGAAAGTTTTTTTTAGAGTATGGGTCTGTGTGACGTTAGATGGAGCGGAATTTCCTTATATGGGTCCTAAGGGCACTTCTCTCAGAAGAGCGCGCGCTCCTGTAGAGCAAAGCAATTCACTGATCAGAGAGAGAGCGAAATGTCACAAAAGAAGTGTGTTTTTGATTGCCAGGGCAAGACAACCCTGCACAGATTACCAAAAAAAAAAAAAAAACAGCATTAAAGGCGCAAGATGTAATTTTTCTGCTTTAAAAATAGCAGAAATCACTATATCTATGTTATATATATTTTTTAGTTGTGTACTTACATCATCCCGACAGTTTTCACGACTTTCAAATCCGGAGAAAATTATAGTTTAATTAGAAGACACGGCACGGTAACTTCCTGCGGAACTGCCAAATACAAAGGTGAACCGAAACAAAGACGAGACGAAGAAGAAAAAGTAGTAGCCTTGATCGAGACTATTATATTTTATATTTATATTGTTTATATTCATATTTAAACCTCAATCAATAACTAAGTTATGGATCATGATTATGCTTTGCCTGCGCTTTCTGTGAAGCGCAAACGTACGGGTGAAATAAATGACCTGAGAAGGTTTTGGGACAAGATAAGAAAAAAGACACGGGTAAATATTGGAGTTGCATTTCCAAGATAGAGAGAGCTTCGTGACAAGCTGAAACTACAGAGAGATGCCGAACTCGCTTGCATTCTCTGATAAACAGGTATGCATCCATTCAGCTAACTGTATCTATCCGTATATTTTGTGAAACGATGATGTCTTGTGTAAAACGCAGACAGACTAGCTCTCATGTAAATCTACATTTGTTCTATATCTAGCTGAATAAAGTAGCTTCAAATGCAGTTCTCTAACTTGTTCGATATCATAGTATAACGTAATTATAATTATTAACGAAAGGCGACCGTGTTTTTTAACATATATTACTACTAGCTAGATGGAATATTGATTTGATAGGGGTCTCATAATTCATATAGACGGTTTCATCGGGCGCACACGCCTGGACCTAAGTTAACTTCCGGTCTGTGTTGTGTATATCGGTCTGGCTGCAGTGCCTTCTACAAACGCAGTTAAAGGCAAGATGATGGGTAGACTGAAGTTGGGCTCAGGTGGTTGTGCTGCGGGGTGTGTTTCCCATACATTTATTTATTTTTGGAGACTCGCCACAATTTTAAAACTGGTCTTTTTTCAAAAAGGCTTCATTGAGTAACGTTAAGTACTGCACGTTTAATAATAATAATTCCTTACATTTATATGTTTAAATATCAAAGCGAGGCACAGGTGTTTTTATAATCGCTGTATTTCTGAAGGAAGGAATTTGCATGTTATATGCCTGATAGCAGCGTATGAGCGTACCAGCTCTGCTTCGTTTACAGCTGTTACTGGGGAAACCTCTATTTCTCGCGCTTTATGTCTATGCTTTAAAACATCTCCTGTTGGCAAATAATGAATTTGCATTTTCATTAAGTCCACATGATCCACGCAGCAAACATTTTGTTTTTTATCAAAAAATATCTACTCTAGAGGGACTTGGCTGTTGTTATTGATTCTATTTGGAAGTCTACTGGAAGTTAAGTTAGGTCCACAAAAGTGCTCATGCGCGGTAACGTTTGTTTATTTTGTTGCCGTTGAAACCGTCTCTCCGTTCGAAAAGACGTGATTGTCAAAATACTAAGTTAGAATGAGTGAGGAATGATAGGGAGCGACAGAGCGCATGTTCCAGTGAACAACAACTCCCATGAGCCTTACGCTCTTTCCCGACGTCATCAAAGTACGTCTTATGTTATTGTTTTGATTGAGTGACCCCTGGTGGACAAAAATTCCATATTGTACGTTTAAGGGACCAGTGGATGGAGTTTATTTTTACAGAGCATTAACGGAGTTGTGCAAGTGTTTTTGTTTGTTCCCTGCATTTCGAAGATGCTTGTTTTACAAACAAGGCCCAGTTTGAAGCCAGATTTGCATATCGTTTATTTCTTAAGGATAATGCAGTGTCAACGAAAAAGGGTCATGACCATGTGTTGGTACCACAGGCGGTGAGTAAAACTGCTTCAAATATCTCTGTGTTGTTAACTTAGCTATCGGCGCGTAAGCACATCAAGTAAACAACATGCGATGTTGTCATAAAACTGCACTTTCCACATGTACACCTTAAAAAAAAAAAAAAAACTACATAGGGTGGAACTTAGTCATTTTCCAAAACCGCTAAGCAAATATATACAGTTTCAATACATACCACATAGAGACGTCCTTCTGTAGTCGTTGCTGCCGCTGCTCTTGTTCAATTTCAGCCTCGGGATCTGATTCTGGATCATAAATATACGGCTGAATCTGACTGTTAGCCATGGTTTGTTTGGGATGATGGTTTTTCCCTCACGGTAATGTCACAGCTTCCACACGCTCTCAACGCAAAAGCTTGTGATTATTTAGCTCCGCCCACATGTCACGCCCCCAGCCGCTCTTGTTTTTCCGGGAATAAACGGTACAGACTATCTTTCTCTTATAAATATTATAAAACTAAAGACTTTTTGGAGTTATGAAGGATGCAGTACTACTCTATAAGTACGCAAGATTAACAGGATATTGAGTGAAAACGAGCATTTCACCCCCCCTTTCACTCCCCCCCCTTGTGTTTCAGGGCAGTTGGTGAAGACAGAGAGCTGTTGTGACGACAGTTCCTCCTTCCACACCAGACTCTGTGGTATATGGATGCCTGTCCACTAGCACAGGACATTTACAACATTTTGGTGCCAGGGAACCCTAGCAGAGAAGATTTTTCAAGGACACCCTCAGAATTACAAGATTTTAAGGCTTAAAATTATTGTGGGTTGGAGTATAATGAACATAATATGATTGTTTTTTTATTCATTTAGTTTTTTTAAATGATCCCCATTATTTTTAATAATACATTTGTTTAATAAAGCACAATATAGGGCTAAGTTGCACCAGGTCAGGAAAAAAAAACACAAGTTGCATTGGTGTATAAGCAACATTTTACTATTAATTTCAGAAATAATTTAAATACTGATAAATAAAACAAATGTAAAGAAACTTAAAAACTATAAACACTGTACATATTTTATTTTCCCTCACTTTCAAATCATCTATTCAAAACAGAACAAAAATAAAAATATTTAGGCCTATTGATAAAATAAACTAATTATAGTGCCATTAGTTACAAGCAGTATATCTTTTTTTAAAGAAACCAAAAAATAAAAATAAAAAAAATAATAATAATCCATCTCAGTTTCTGTGAACCTCATCCTGAAATGTAGAAAACACAGAGGTACAGACAATGCTACTGTGTACAGACAGACTTGAGAGAGTGAGAACTATATTTATAGAAACTTGTGCTGAATTATATATATATATATATATATATATATATATATATATATATATATATATATATATATATATATATATGGCACTATTGCTCGGTAAGTATGCTCAATGGCTCGCAACCCTTCCTCCCCATTGTAAGCATGAGCACATTACTGCACACCTTCTGGCTTTCGTCTTCTTTGTTTCAGATCACTAAGGCTTCCAAAATCTTAGCTGGTATGGACCTCACTGCTAGGAGACACCCATCTTCATAACCAGGCTACAGGATAGACGTACGTACGTACGTTTTCGTCCACTAGGGGTAAAGTTGAGTCTTATTTTGGCCACAACTTTCTCTGTGTTTGAGCTAATGGAATGATTTTTGGTGACAAATCTTATTTTGACCCATATTTTGGGAAAATGCTTTGATTTTTTTTAAAAACTCAACGGTACACTCTGGACAAATTCACTACCCTTTTGAGTTGTTCGTGGATGAAAACATCCACTAAATTAAACTGCTATAAAAATGTACCAGATAAATATTTTTTTCACATTTTTTTGCATAAATCTATTAATCAACCTCGGTCCTGATCAAAACTACCAAATGTTTGAAAAAAATCCAAGATTTTAACTTTTTAATTACCAAATTCATAAATGATGTCACTGATTTGGGAAAAAAAACACACAAAATTACATATTTTCAATATAAAAAGTGATTGTGGACTGGATATTTTTTTTACCTTTTATCACAGTCTTGGGCATGTCAAAGATTAGAAACAAAATTGGCTTTGATGCATTGTTAGTTTGTGTGCAGCATTAGATTAAATTTTTTTCTCCCTAATTAGTTGTTGGTGGCTGTTTTTGCCCCATTGACTTCCATTTTAACAACATTTTTTGATTGCAAAGCCATGACACCATATAATCATGCATTCTTGATTGTTTGTGGTTTTCCCTTTTGGGAAGAGGTAAAAAAAATATTTTTACAGTTGATCACTAGGTGGGACCATTAACCCTTTAGATAGGCCTGTGCAAAAAAAAGGCTTAGTTTCTGGCTTGTATATGGAGTTATATGGAGTATAACAGCAAATTATAGTGTTTGTGAGATTCTTGATTGCTGGTGGTTTTCCCTGTTGGGAAGAGGTAACATTTGTCATTTTTTACAGTTGATCACTAGGTGGGACCATTTACCCTTTAGATAGGCCTGTGCAAAAAAAGGCTTAGTTTCTGGCTTGTATATGGAGTTATATGGAGTATAATAGCAAATTAAAGTGTGTGTGTGTGTGTGTGTGTGTGTGTGAGAGAGAGAGAGAGAGAGAGAGAGAGAGAGGGTGTGAGAGAGACCTTTGTGCACTTACCTTGATGTACAGTACCGGAAAAAATTCAAATATGCACCTTATGCTCTCAGAACTACATGGAGTAAACAATAAAAAAAGAAGTGTGTTTATGCACATGCTGCCTTTTGATGGTGAAAAGTACAGATGGCCTATATGTGAAATGCTCGTCTTTTCTTGATGGTAAAGCCAGTTTAAAACCTTAAAATCCTGTAAAAAAATCTACTTTGCATTAAATTTATGAACAATGTATTATGAACCAAAATGCAATACCAACTTCAAATAAGCTACAGCTCGCTGGAGGGGTCACGCTACATAATCATTTCTAAAACTTTGGTACAAGTTGCTTGCTGCTCTTCTCACCTTTAAATGATCAGCACGATGCCATGCAAGTGTTTAAATCCATGTACTGTGCTTTTGTTTAGTCTATTCTCTTGTTAATTCTGACGTCACGTAGCAGCGCTTCCGTGTCCAAACGCAAATCAGTTACCACGAGAAAACAACAAAAGGTGCTAATATAAACTCACAATGTAATAGAATACTAGCGAAAAAGTTATAATCTTAACCTTTAACTCCATACCGAAGTATCAGATGCCAAAGTAGTAGCCGAAAAGTACCAGACAATGAAAATATAAATATAAAAAAATATACATAAAAATTATTTGTGTTTGGGACACTGTGAGCACGGAGACTGTAGTGTAGATCGTAAGTTTGAAAGCGTTTAGCTTAAATTATCAATATGAATAAACAATGCTCATAAACGGCTGCTGAGGTCATATTCTCAAGTGAAGCGAGTTGAGGCCTGAACCGGAAACAGCACTTCTTACGTCATCACTTAACAACCAAATACTTTCACCACCATTAAAAGGCAGCAGGTGCATAAATACACTTTTGTTTACTCCATGTAGTTCTGAGAGCTGAGGTGTACATTTTGATTTTCTGAAATACATCAAGGTAAGTGCGCAAAGGTCTCTCTCACACACTCTGTCTCTCTCTTTCTCAAACACACACAATATATACACAATATAATATGCTGTTATACTCCATATAGCTTCATATACAAGTCAGAAACTAAGCTTTTTTTGCACAGGCCTATCCAAAGGGTTAATGGTCCCACCTAGAGATCAACTGTAAAAATAACAAATGTTACCTCTTCCCAACAGGGAAAACCACCAACAATCAAGAATCTCACACACACACAAACACTATAATTTGCTGTTATACTCCATATAACTCCATATACAAGCCAGAAACTAAGCCCTTTTTTGCACAGGCCTATCTAAAGGGTTAATGGTCCCACGTAGTGATCAACTGTAAAAATATATTATTTTACCTCTTCCCAAAAGGGAAAACCACAAACAATCAAGAATGCATGATTATATGGTGTCATGGCTTTGCAATCAAAAAATGTTGTTATAATGGAAGTCAATGGGGCAAAAACAGCCACCAACAACTAATTAGGGAGAAAATGTTTTAATCTAATGCTGCACAAAGACTAAAAATGCATCAAAGCCAATGTTGCTACTAATCTTTGACATGCCCAAGACTGTTATAAAAAGTAAAAAAAAAATCGAGCCACAATTACTTTTATATTAAAAATAAGTCATTTTGTGTGTTTTTTCCCCCCAAACCAGTGACATCATTTATGAACTTGGCAATTAAAGAGTTAAATTCTTGGATTTTTTTTTAAACATTTGGTAGTTTTAATCAGGACTGAAGTTGATTAACAGATTTATGCAAAACAATTTGAAAAAAATATGAATCTGATAAATTTTTACAGCAGTTTAATTGAGTGGATGTTTTCATCCACGAACAACTCGAAAGGGTAGTGAATTTGAACAATACACAAGGGTTAATTTGTTCCCTATTGGTGTCTGTGAATTTATAGTGCGTCCTGTCTCCAGCTCTTTGTCTGCCGTTATAAGTCATTCTGTTCTCCTGATGTCTCCAGTCCTGTGATCCCCAGCATGCTGCTAATAAAATTATTTTAATTTATTTACTCCTTGTCTCCTCGCTCCTTCGTTCCTGTGTTCCTAATGTGTAAGTTGTGACAGTTCCTAGAACATTCACTATTTAAACTGAAGAGAGATGACATCACTGAATTCAATGATGAACAGCCTTTAACTATTATTTTGCTTATTTTTGCCTTTAACTATTATTTAACTATTTTTTACCTAATGAATGTTTTTTCAGTTGCTTTGATGCAATGTATTTTGTTTAACCTGATAACTGTCACTCACGTTTTTGAAGATAGACTTGAATGTGCATGATACAAACCTAAATTTTTATATTTCATGACTTAAAACATTTTGTAACATTGTGTAACATGATTTTGATGTGCCATTTACATGGTAATGCGATGTCTGATTTTAAAATGGGTTTTAAAGGATGAATTTTGAGATTTTATGTTTTCAAGTGATATATAACTTCTGATGATTTCTAAAATGTGATAGAGAAAAAGGCAACGAGGAAGTCTTTTTTTTTAAACAAAGGTCAAAACTCCTTTTGTAATGTAGATTTTTGAGGGTGCACTCTTGTCATAAATTGATCTATTACTTTTCCTACATAATTTTTAAAAAAAAATATTGGTATAATATATATTTGGGAGTCTTAGACCTTTCCAACGATATATAGTTTGTCAAGATTAGATTAAATTTGATTGTAATATAGTATAGTCAACAAAGGCGTCCCGTATACGGGACGGGGTGACATTTAATAGGTTAAAGCACTATATAAATAAAGGTGACTTGACTTGACTATTTGGTTCCCAAAATTAACCAAATGGGAACCTAATGGGAATGTTAGGGGAACATTCGGTGTTTGTTGGGTTACACATTCAAATTTGCAACATTTTCATTGGAAACATAGTTTTAAAGGGTTATAAAAAAAAACAGAAAATAAGCGTTAGGGAACATTCTGTTGTTTTATTAATTTTATTTTTAAATGTATTTTATGGTACTGAAAGCATGCACTGTACTGACAAGTTATTTTTAGGTTATTTAAAAATAAGCAAAAAAAAAAAAAAAAGCCTTTATGGGAACGTTATTTTATGGTTGCAAAAAAATAACCTTTAGGAGATGTTCTGTATGAGATATTTTTAGGTTATAAAAAAAAAAAAAAAAAAAAAAAAAAACTCCCTGCAACATTATAGGAACCTTATTTTATGTTTTTATTGTATGTAAAAAAAAAAAATATATATATATATATATATATGGGAACTTTCTGAATAAATATTTTTTAGGTTATTTTAAAAATAACCTCCCTGCAACTGTCAGGACATACCCAGGAGACAAAGGTAGGTGAATTCAAAACAGTGATTTATTGAGTGATATATGTACAAGTGTGGGGAATGTGTGTCCTCAAGTGATCGTTGAATCTCCAGTGAAGATAATAGGCACTCTGAGTGTCACATGGATAGTATCCAGGCAGGTAAGTTCGCTAGGTACTTGTAACGTCAAAGCCACAGTCACAGATCGTTCACTAACGTTGTCTTTCTTCTTAGTTGCTGAAGCCAGTAACTACTCAGGAGAATCACAGAAGATTTTATCGACCATTGAATCACAGGTAAAGAGCTGGTGATCAGCGGTCCTGAGGGCAGAAGAACAAATACACAGATTAATGTAAAACCAAAAGGTGAGTATACGTTACATCTGGCAAGTAGAGCTTCATGAGACGAGAGAGAGAAGAGACTGTTCCTGTTGGAGGCTTGATGGGGATCTGTGGTGCGGGTGAGTGCTCTTATACTTTCGGTGATTGGATTATGTAATTTGTGGCAAGTGTGGCTGGTTAATACTCAGGTGACTGGGATCATTGTTGATTGGCAGGGACTGGAACTGCCTGATCCCAGACAGCAACGTTCTAAGAACGGTATTTTATTTATGCAAAAATAACCTAAAAATAACCATAAGGGATCCTTCTCTAGAAGTTATTTTTAGGTTATTTTAAAAACAACCTCCCTGCAACTTTATGGGAACATTATTTTTTGTTTGGAAAAGCAAAAAATATATAATAATACAAAATAATAAAAATACAATAAAAATAAAAATAACCTAAAATAACCATTAGGGAACTTTTTAGAGAAGGTTATTTAAAACTAACCACCATGCAAACTAAACAAACGGGAACCAAAAACTATTGTCAGAGGATCATTCTGTATTTGGTGGGTGCCAGTATCGAACAAGGAATTCAGATTAATGAATCACAACTTTATAGTGCTTAGTTGAATGTGATAGTTCACTTTTAACTAATCAATAACTTTTTTTTATACCTCCCTAAGAACTACTGTATAGAGGTTCATAATTAATATAAATAATTCCATAATGTATAATTAATTTTAAAATGAAGCTCATGGTAACCCACTAGTAAGGACTGAAGTGTTACCAAATTCTATAGAAGGAATTACTAATTATTTAAATCAGTATTCTAGTGAAGATCATGATAATTTTCTAGTAATGAGTGAAATAGTTGCAAACTTTTGAGGTTTTTGTAAGGTTCCGGAAAGTAATTAATTTTGCTAGATGTTGTAACATTTAAATCATTACTTGTGGGTTACTGAGATATTCACTTTAAAATATAAATCCCAATAATTAGTACTTTCCTCGGAAGGATGTATTAATTAATTAATTATTAACCTGTTTACTTTGGGTCTTATGAGTTATTCAGGAACAGTACTAATTAGGGATTGGTGGAACTGTATTCTGAAGTGTTACCCGCTAAATATGTCTTCTTCTATAATAAATATGAGTCCAATGAGCAAAATAGAGTTAAGAACTTAATATGTCCCAAAGGGCATTTGAAGGTATGATAAAAGGCAGCACTGTTTTGCCTCAGAGGATCCAACCTCACATGCATACTGGCATGGCAAGGAGGACTGTGTTACTGCAGCTATTACTGTTCATTGTACATGGCAGCTTTGTGCCAGTTTCAGCGCAAGTCTGCAGTCTGCTTGGTCAGCCTGCTCAACCTCTACTTTCTGCAGAAAGAGACATTAACATTGGAGCGATTTTCTCAATCCACAGAAATGCCCTGCTAAAGATGCATAATTACATTTCTAAACCAGAGCCAATAACATGTCTCAGGTCAATACAATGTTACAAAAAATTGAAATTCCTAAATATAACTCTCTGATTATGTATTACAACTGATGGTGTTTTTTTTTTTTTCACAGCTTAAGCCTTCGGGAATTTAAATTTGCTCAGACACTAATTTTTGCCATTGAGGAGATTAATAACAGCACACAGTTGTTACCTGGTATTTATTTGGGCTATAAGATATATGACTCATGTCGCTCTATCGCTCAAACAATCATCTCAGGCATTGCTTTGATGAATGGTTATGAAGCCACTTTGACTGATATGTCCTGTTCTAGACCACCAGCTGTTCATGCCATTGTTGGAGAGTCAACATCCTCACCCACCATTGGCTTGGCTTCTGTAGTTGGTCCATTCAGCTTACCTGTTGTAAGAACTTATCTGCTGTTTGTTAGTTTAATCATAGTATGAATGACCACTGGAACATATGCTTAAAATATATTCTTCAATTCAAATGTTGAAGAATACACTGAATTGCATAGATTGTAGCAGAATGCTTATATAGTGGAAGAAGAACTGAAATGTAGTCGGAAAAAGTCAGACTACAAAAATAAATAAATGTGTGGTAAACACATTACATACTGCTTCTTTATATTGCAGATCAGTCATTTTGCCACATGTGCATGCCTGAGTAACAGAAAAAGGTATCCATCCTTTTACAGAACAATATCCAGTGATTATTACCAAAGCAGAGCGCTGGCTCAGCTTGTCAAGCACTTTGGCTGGACCTGGGTTGGCACAATAAGGAGTCGCAATGACTATGGTAATAATGGAATTTTAGCATTTGAGGAGGCTGCAAAAGAAGAGGGCGTTTGTATTGAATACTCAGAGGCCATATTAAGCAATGATCCACAAGAACAGTTTCTGAAGACACTAGAGGTGATAAAAAAGGGCACCACCAGGGTTGTGGTGGCTTTTATAGCACTAGGTGATTTTTTCCCCCTCCTGAAAGTAATTTCACAGCACAACATCACAGGGCTGCAGTGGGTTGGCAGTGAATCCTGGATTACTTCTCGAACTCTTGCAGAAACAAAGGAATACAGTTTTCTTTCTGGAGCTATTGGTTTTGCTATAGCAAATGCCAAAATTGTGGGCTTGCATGAGTTCCTAGTCAATGTGCACCCTGAACAAGATAAAAAAAATGAACTTTTCAAAGAATTCTGGGAAACAGCCTTTCAGTGCTCTTTCAAGAACATTGGCAGTGGTGGCTGTACTGGCTCAGAGAGACTTGCTGAGCTGCAAAATGAATATACTGACGTATCAGAGCTACGAATAGTAAATAAGGTATATACTGCAGTGTATGCTGTTGCATATACATTACATAATGTATTAAAAGACATCACATCCTCAGCCAACAGCAGCAAAGGAGTATGGCCTACACCACAAATGGTAAGTGACGGACACTTAGTTCATATTGAAGCTAATTAAAATACGAATAATGTTCCTGATGTTTCCTCTTAGGTGTTGAAGTATATGAGGGATGTGAGATTCACTGTTAAAACAGGTGAAGAAATCTTCTTTGATGAAAGTGGTGATCCAGTGGCAAGATATGACCTTGTTAACTGGCAGCCTGCTGAGGATGGAAGTTTGCAGTTTGAACATGTAGGCCTTTATGACAGCTCCGTTACTTCAGAACAACGTCTTCAGGTCAATCTGGAACACATACTATGGACAGAGGAAAGTGGACAGGTACATAAGTATATTATATGAGAAGTTATTAAGGGCATGTAAAATAACTGCTTGAATCATGAAATGGACAATAACTGAATAACAGTCAGTTAAATATGACAACATGTGTATAAAAGCAATAGAATTAAAGTGAGAAATCAATAATTTTACTAATTTAAACCAGTATTACTGTGTGGTTTTATTTGACATGTATTTTTTATCATAGCTGCCTGTGTCCGTGTGCAGTAAGAGCTGCCCCTCCGGCACTAGGAAGGCAGTGCAAAAAGGACGACCTGTCTGCTGTTATGACTGTATCCCTTGTGCAGATGGAGAAATCAGTAATGGCACAGGTAAATAGTATATTAACTCTCATGAAATTATGTGAGCGTGAAGTGTAATAATCTTTGTCACATGGCTTTATAATGCATGCCCCATTCACTAATGTTTCCTTTTATATTGAAAAAAAAAATTATAATAATTTTTCACAGATTCTAGTGACTGCTTTCCTTGTGATTTGGAGTACTGGTCGAATGAGAGCAAAGACAGATGTGTATTAAAATTGGTTGAATTCCTGTCATACTCAGAAATCATGGGAATTGTGCTTTGTATTTTCTCATTAATGGGGGTGTTATTAACAGCAATGGTATCTTTTCTGTTTTATCTTCATAAAGAAACATCTATTGTCAGAGCCAACAACTCAGAGCTGAGCTTCCTGTTGCTCTTCTCGCTCTCACTGTGTTTTCTCTGTTCACTTACTTTCATTGGTCGGCCCACTGAGTGGTCCTGTATGTTGCGTCACACCACGTTTGGGATCACTTTTGTCCTCTGTATCTCCTGTGTTCTCGGGAAAACAATAGTTGTTTTAATGGCCTTCAAAGCTACACTTCCAGGAAGTAATGTCATGAAATGGTTTGGGCCTCTTCAGCAAAGACTCAGTGTTGTTTCCTTAACAATAATACAAGTGATTATCTGTGTGCTTTGGTTGTCAATATCCCCCCCTTTCCCATACATGAATTTAAGCTATTATAGAGAAAAGATCATCCTTGAATGTAACTTAGGGTCAGCTCTTGGTTTCTGGGCTGTTTTGGGTTATACTGGTCTGCTATCCACCTTATGTTTTCTTTTAGCTTTTCTTGCTCGGAAGCTCCCTGATAACTTCAATGAAGCCAAGTTCATCACATTCAGTATGCTCATATTCTGTGCTGTCTGGCTCACATTTATCCCAGCTTATGTCAGTTCTCCTGGAAAATTTACTGTCGCTGTGCAGATATTTGCAATTTTAGCTTCAAGTTTTGGTTTACTATTATGCATATTTGCTCCAAAATGTTACATAATTTTGTTAAAACCAGAGAAAAACACAAAGAAACAAATAATGAGGAAATAGTCATCTACAGCTCTTTAAGCTCTGTGATAAACATGTACTTAAAAAAGATACATTCCTTTGTATTCTGAGAAATCAACTTGGGAAAACAACAGAAAATATCTTGAAATCTTTCATATGTAAAAAATAAAAACAATACCTGCAAAATCACCAGTGTTATGCTTTTGCATACTAAGACTGGCTTTCATTAAAATTTTTTAAAAGGTTCAACATGGCTGTTTAACTGGCAAAAAAAAAAAAAAAAAAAAAAACATTAAGCTTCTCTGAACTGATGGATTCCCTTGTGATGAGTACTGGTAGCTACAGAATGGTTGCACTATACTGTCTAGGCTTTCTGACTCAGGCTTTCTTAATAACATATTTCCTATTTGGCCTAAGTGTTGTCGTGGCAAAATTTAAATCAACTCTCATCAGCATGAGAAACAGACTCATTCCCGGGTATTATTAAAAAGAAAGCTTTTATTCCTTGCAAAGAAGGTCAGACAGAGTCTGTCCCAAGTTGCATCACTGACTGACCTCCCTTTGAATCTGGGGTCCATTGCTGTGGTCTCATGCAGGAAGGCTTGAATGTCATCATTCTGATATCACTGTGAGAGGTTTTCCCATACCTTCTCTTTGATTGATGCCACAAACAAGGTAAAGAGTAAAATGCTCTTCCAGTTTTTGAAGGATGGGTAAGATCTGTCCACATGTGGCATTTTTTTCACATGACACACACAATGTGGATGTATAAAGGATTCTCATTATCTGGACAAACTCCTCAGCCTTATGGAACTCATCATCTTTCAGACGATCCAGGTTGTCCTTGGACAATGCTTTGGGTCCAAGGCTGCTGCTTGGATAGGTGGAAACTGTTCCATAAATCTAACTATCATTAGATATAGAGAGTTCCACCTGGTCTTGACATCCAGGATGAGTGAGTGTTGTGGAAGGCCTGCAACAACCACAAAAACACACACATTTATTTAGCACACACTTGAATATTGAATCATATGGTTAGATGTGTGAATTTCAAAATAACACATATTAATTATAAGAAAACACATGCATATATAGGCATACAGAAGCAATGTTCAATTAATTTTTCCACCAAAATGTCCCCCTTTTTATCATTCATTGATCACTAAAACATAAAAATTCATTACTACTGGTTATATTTTCACTACAAACTTAACATTATGTTTGCTCTGGGCGCCGGGCTAAACGAGTAAAACACTGTTACTGTGTTTCTGACATAAGTCAGACCCTCAGTCACCTCACAGATACAAACACAATTCAAAATCAAAAAATTGCAATCGGGAATACAAACATAATTCAAAATAAAGCAACTTAAGGCATATCATCACATTTATACTCTTCATCTCTGATTTTCTCATAAATGATCACCCTCTTAAGTTTGTAAAAGAAGTTAGAAACTATGCTAAGGCTTGTTGTATGGGGACAGACCCTATTTCAAGCAAGCAAACAGTATAGAATCAGATAGGCCTGAACATTACTTACTTCAAAGAAAAAATAAATCTCATATATTTAACACATTTCACTGTAGCTTCCACTACTGTAAGTCCCTTCATCAATAGTTTTCTCCCTACTCAAATCCATGATAACGTCTTAATTGTACACAGTCATTTGAACCATTTGATGTGAAATTCTAGACTTCACCAGTCTCTGTACTGAGCTGGATATCAACTAAAAAATACATGGTAGACATAATAGCAGCAAAAATCATTTAGCAGCATTATGTGTACGCTTAGGCTCTTTTACGGCCATTCTCATCTGGGTGATGATATTGGTAACGTTGTCACTGTAGTCTGGAATATAAAAACAACATGATGTACCTAACTATGATGCTCATATTTATCTTTTCAATTGTGCGCAGACTACTTGGATGCTGTTTTTCAGTCTTAACCTTGCTCTTCCCGCTGATAAGGACGCTTGATGTTTAGGCTGGATTCTGGCCTTGTTGACATGTGTGTCTCCACTCCTTTCTGTGGGACCTTTCTGCAGTGGCTGGCCAGGATCCACGTTGCTCTCTCTGCTACCTTCACAGCCATGTGAGTGGTCAAAAGCACCTGGAACTGTCCCAGCCACCTTTTCGCCCTCCAGCTCTTTCTACTCAGATCTCGTACCAGCACGAAATCTCCTGGTTTCAGGTTATGCAACCTTCTCCTGAGCAGCTTTCATCTGCACACAGACATTAGACAACAGAGAAGACATTTCCTTACGATAACTCAACGTGTCATGCTCACACACCTCTGTAGATGGCAGCTGTTGTTTACCCCTTTCAATACCCACAAATGGTGGTTTGCCAAAGAGAATTTCAAAAGGGCTCAGGTTTACTCTGGATCGATTTCTCATTCTCATGTACATGAGAATGATTGGGAGCACCTTAATCCATCTCAAGCTCTTCCAGGATGTCTGAGATCTCCTCAGCCACTACATCGCCAGTTTGTGATTTGTATACTGCCCTGGTGTGGAAAACCTTCTCTTTTACACTGCCCTGGCTTGTGTAGTGCACTGTAACCATGAGATAGTGATCTTGCTGGAGGCTGGTCCACCCATCTGATGTGATGGCCAGCTTTGGCACATCTTTCAACTCACTGATCACATTGGCCTTTTCAACACCATACCAGGAAGGAATTAAGGTGTCGCTGAGGAAACTTATGGAAGGAGGGGTATATTTAGGGTTGAGTTCCCTGCACATTTCCCTACAGTAAAAAAAAAAATATATAATCTGTTATTTTATCATTATTAAATTGTGTTGTTGTTTATTGTATTATAAACAGGCATAATGGGACTGAAATACAACCCTTTTGGTAATTAATTTATATCCTAAAAATTATTATAACTACATACTATACTGTGCAATGTATATTGACAGAATGTTACCTAAAACAGTTGGACTCCACTGGCCTTTCACTATGAACTTGGTCAAGGCTAAGTGGCAGTTGTTCAACCTCTCCTCAGGCATCCTCCCACTAGCTGAGGGTGAAGGGGTTTTGGGCTTGTCTTGGACCAAAGGTGTTAAGAGGAGTTGGTTGGTTCATAGTAGCTGCAGATATAAAAAAAAAAAAAAAAAATATATATATATATATATATATATATATATATATATATATATATATATATATATATATATATATATATATATATATATATATTACATTTACATACAGATTTTTCATTATTTGGAATTTTAAAAACAAGTAGAAAATATGTTGATTTAATTCTCTCATTTCTCCCAAAAGAAATCAACAGAATTTCTAAATAAGGTTAACAAACCAGGGAGATTTTAAATTTATTTTAAATGACGTGACGTGACGTGAACATTGATTCAACATGATTTTAGCATACATACCAGACGTAGATGAGGCAACAACCAGAGACGAGCTAGCTAGGCAGTCGAAAACATTGCATTTCTTTGTCTGCACATAATGCACTTTTGAAAGTTGCTTAGACAGATTGCTTGTGTTTCTGCCCTTACATGCAAACATTTTGTTGCACTTATGACAACTAGCGTTGTCTGCATCAACTCTAGAAAAGTGTAACCACACTTTGGAACGTTTTGCTCTCTCCGCCATCGTCACTCTTTGTATTAACCAGGAGTTTTCGTATGCGTGTGCATGCGCCGCGCTCAATCTTGTTGTGTGTGTGTGTGTGACTGACAGACAGCCTCCGTGGCGCGCATGAGAGATCTCGCAGATCTCACATACAAACGTCTTAATAATATCGCAAATTAGAAATGTTTGGTAAGATAAAATGTGCATGATAATATTATTAAGCAAATATCTTCGCCATCGTCACTCTTTATTATTAAGTGGGAGTTTTCATACTGTTATATCTGTGCGTGCGCCACGCTCGTTCTTGTGGTGTGTGTGTGACTGACAGACAGCCTGCGCGGCGCGCATGAGAGATCTCATAGATCTCACAGACAAACGTCCTTAATATGATCGCACATTATAAATGTTTGGAGAGATAAAATGTGCACAATAACATTATTAAGCAAAAATACATAGTACATTAATCCCCCCCCCCCAGTACCGAAAACAGAACCAATACCGTCAGACCTTACTGATACTACGGTCTTTCATAATTTAGGCCCGGGGCCAGTTTAATACTGGGTTTCGGTACCCATCCCTAATTACAAATGACACATCTTTTGCAAAAATATTCTGCATACATTTAGAACCCCTTTGTAAACGAAAATTCTTTCATTTGCATAATCATTCCCCCTTTCAATGTGTGGTCTTTCCCATGCATCGACTTAGCATAGTGAGGAAAGAAGTGTTTAGGTAAACAAGGCTTGCCATCTCCACTCATCCATACTCCATTCACCATCGTACAACCACACTGCTTCCATTTCTCTCTCTCCTGTCCTGTCGCAAATGTCTGCATGCCCTGTAAAGATGCAGAAATGTCAGGGTTATTTTCAGATAACAAAGTACACTCTAGTGATTTTGTCTGCTGAGATGCCGCAGCCTTCACCGCTGCGTCTGCTCTGGCGTTTCCTGTAGAAACTATTATTATACGCTGCGCATTTACAAATGCTATATTTTCTGGCAGCAAAATAGCGTCTAGCAAATAGCAACAGACAGCTGAACTTTTACTGTTCAGAAATGCCTCTTCCGCCTTCTCAGTCCACTCAATCCTGTTCCATAAATTCAACCCCTTCCCTCTCAGGGCTCTTGGGTAGCTCAAAAATTGCATAATTTGGAATAGATGTTCTACAATAGGAACACATTCCCAAAAAATTAAGCATTTGTTTCTTTGTTACTGGTTTTGGGACTTATCTTGTAGCTTTAACCCCATTTTTCGGACAGTGATTTGCTATTTGGTCTTATTACATGCCCCAGGAATGTAATCTGTTGTTTTACAAACTGCAGTTTTGTCAGGCTGACTTTATGACACTCCTGAGCCAGATGCTTCAGGAGAGTCACAGTGTCAGTTACATGTAAGCTCATCACGAGCACACAAACAAAGATCATCCACATACTGTAATAAAGCTTTACCTGCTGTCAGGGTCAAAGGTTCCAAACTCCTACTTAGGGCTTCATTGTAATCAAGGGGGCATTGCAATACCCTTGTGGCATTCGAGCGCAGGTGTAACCTTTGCCCTCAAATTCAAATGCAAACCAGAATTGGTTGTCTTTATCAACTGGCACACTAAAAAATTAATATGCCACTGAGAAGGATGTTGCATCTTGGGGTATTTGTGACAAAATTGTGTATGGATTTGGCACTGATGGAGCTATTTGTCTGACAGCAGCATTCACAGCCCGTAAATCCTGTACAAATCAATGACCCTCATTCTTTATCTTTTTTTTTTTTTACAGGAAAAATTGTAGTGCGAACTGGAGAATCATTGCATGGCAACATTATGCCCACTCTTAATAGTGACTCAAATACTGGTTTTATACCCATAATTGCCTCTAGTTTTAGAGGATATTGATGTTGACATGGTCTGTAATCAGACTTTGGTGTGACTACAACTGGTTCACATCCTTTAATTAAACCCACATCGTGTTTGTGTTTTGCCCATAACTCTGATGACATTTCTGCTAATGCTGGATGAATATCTGAGGCACAAATAATTGTCATGCAATGATTTTCCCTTTTCCTGTTGTCAATGGGTACCACAACTCTCTCTACCTCAATTTCATGCTTGCACTCTGACATAAACACTCTCAGACTCTCACTTTGTTTCACACCCCCTCCTATCTGTCTCCAGTCTGTGGCATAAAAACAGCTTTTCACAAACAGTTCTAATCTGGGCCCTGTCTGCTGGCCTCGGAAAGGGATAAGTGAGGCACAGAATCCTCTGCCATTAAGTAAAACTGAAGCTGTTTTTCTGTCAGGCAAACTGAAACTGCACACCCATTTTCTGTCCAAAACATTTTCTCAAAACTCATTTTCATACTGGTAATCTTGTTGTACTACAAAATGTGATGTGCAATGCAATTTGTCAGGCATGATCTCTCTGTCAAATTGTTTTGTTCGTTTTTTTTAGCCAGTTCACACATCATTCCAGCACAATCAGAATTTATGATGTGCCATTCATATGCCCATTGTGGTTCTCTGTAATCAGTGTCAAATTTAGTTTGCACATTTAATCTCTCCCCATCAAAGGCACTGGACATGCAGGGGTGTAGAGAAAAGCATGCCTCAGCACCTCGCCCCCGTTTCACAATTCAGAGGCACTGTGAGTCTTTCACAAATTACGTTCCCTGATGCAGAAATTAACTCATTAATTTTGCCTGTTAATTGTGATGGCATTGCAAATCACATGGCTGTATAGCTATATATATATATGTCAGCTAAAAACTCAATCATTCACTCTTATACGTTATCGCACATTTATCAGAATCTCCATTAACAGAATCAGACATACACAAAGAAAAGCAAGCTTTTTTTCTTCATTGCAGAGAGCGGAGGTTTCAGATCCCTGACTTGTGACCGTTGGTTGCTCGCCCTGGACCCCTCCTCTCTGCTCTCCGTCTCCCTCGGTTTAGTCTGCTTGTTGATTTTGCTGGTTCTCAGGGCATTCCCTTGCCCAATGACCATCCTTTTTGCACAGTCTGAATCTGGTACACTTGAATTTCGTATGTTCATCAGTCTTGCAGATCCAACAACCCCATCTTTCAGATTTCATTTTAGTTTCATTCAGATATTTTCCTCCACCTCTTTTCCATCTTCCCCCTTTCGATTGCTGGTTTCGCTGTGCAGAATAGCCCCCCGGCTTTGACACGGCTTGCACTAGCGTCAGACCACTCTCTGTCGGTCTTGGCTTTAAATCTTTCCTTCTTTGCCATCTGTATCTCTTCTGCATCCACTTTTCCATTCACAGTGTTCTCTCCGACAGTCCTCTTTCTGCAGCTCTCAACTCACTTGATGCCAGCTCGTAGCCCCCAGTTTCACTGCCAACAGCCTTCTCAGTTTGTGCACGGTAGGGCTAAATTCTTGGCAGAAGGTGACTAATTCGATAGAAAGTTTATCATCTGCTTCGTCAGGGCTCGGCAAGTGATCCATCGCTTCTCTCATGTCAGTCATAGTCCTTGGTCTAAAGAGCATAATAGGCCCGTCATACTTCAATCATTGGAGTTATTATACTCACATTTTCTTATTTCACTGTCTGGTTTTTCTTTTCTTTGGGGGTTTCAGGAATGATTTCTGGGTCTTCCACTGTCTCTTGTCTTCATCCTGGATCTTTCCACGGTGCTGTTGGTCTTCTCGGCAGAGAGCAGTCGAGGTCAGGGTCCATTTTCAGATGCAGCTGATCAGAGCGTGAGTATAAGAAGGCAGCAGGTGCAATGCATACCAGCTTTTTGCTTCGGAGCCGAGCGACAACATCATTCTGCTCCATCCAGTGACTTCAGGTGAATACGAGTTCAGTGCGGATGTAGGTTATTTCTTACAGTAGCATGGGTGGTTTGAGGATTTCAGTTGTGGCAAACCCCTCAGGGAACCAACCTCTGGGTGCCCAACACTCCATTTGAGCAGCCAATAGAATGCACTGGGCCCTCTTCATAGAATGAATAAACGGTATCCTGTGGGGTTCCTCCCGAAGACCGGTTATCGATCACTGCATAGGAGGGAGAGCTCTCTGAGGAAAATTTGGCTGCGCTGCTCCCCATCCGGGATGGTGGCAATTCCTGAATCGGATCCAGAGATGACAGCTATGCTTTCCCGAGCCGCCAAGAAGGTAGGGCTCAAGTGGAAACCTCCATCGTGTACCGGGCCTTCCAGGCTGGATGATTGGTTTCTCAGGGTGGGCTGTGCTGTTTCACAGTGCCACAACCTGGTGACTTTCTTCCCAGAAGTTTATTACGAGCTCACCGTGGATGGGACCTTTTACTGCCAGAAACTGGCCGATGGGCTCCTCCTCCCTCCCTCATCACCCTCGATGGTGGTTCAGCAATGGTCTACATGGTGGTTTGCGATGCAGTTTTGTACTATTACCGCCTTAACTTGGTAGGGTGAATCGTGCCTCCTCTCCTGGCTCTGTAGGTACTCATCTGGCCTGTCCAGCGATGCTTATATGGCTTGTGGAGAAGCTACCTCCACTTTACATGCTACGGCATTACTGCAGTTGCACCAGGCCAAGGCACTGAATGACCTGCACCAGAGCTGTCATGACCCAGAAGTTCTCAGAATACTCTGTACCACTAGTGACTTCACGCTATGGGCGACGAAGGTCACGGCGTGATCTCTGGGCTGTGCATTGTCCACTATGGTGGTCCATGGCTGCCAAATGCAGACAAAGTTTGGTTTCTTAATGCCCCTGTATCCCAGACCAGCCTCTTCAGTGATGTGGTTGAGAGTCAGCCCAGCAGCTGCATAGAACCAGACTGAGGTGCTTCATCACACCCTGCCCCGGCTGGCAGCTGCTGCTTTCACCCATCCATTGGCCACAGAGCCCCAGCCTGCCTGTAGCCAAGGGTGGCCCTCTGCGTCCACTCCCATGTCGCATCCGCAGCAGCCTCCAGAAAGTGACACCATGGAGCTTGTCATTGACAGGCCGCCCCACCCATCCTGGCCCCTGTCATACCTGGCGGTGAGCAGAAGAGCGGGAGGCCACGGGACGGTAAACTGCTCTTTGGGGGATGTGGAAGGCACCTCTCCCTCCCCTGAATGAGGGGCGGGTGGAAAATCTGGAAAATCTCGACATCTCTGGGTCCCAGGAGGGCAGGGAGAGTCGCAATCGGCCCAACTCCGGACCTCAGTCATCCTCCTCCTTCGCCAGCCGGCAACAACAGATGGTTCAAGAGTGCCAACAAAGGCCATACTCCCGCACCCTTCCCAGCCTGTCTCGATGGCATCTGCAGACCAGCTGCCTTGGCCACGAGGTTCAGTTCTCCCGGCGGCCTCCCAAATTCAATAGCATTCACTTCACAACAGCAAAGGAAGTGATGCTCCTGTCTTGTGGGCAGAGATCGCAGTCCTACTGGCAAAGGACACAATAAAGACTGGTCCCTCCAGCCAATAAAAGGACAGGGTTTATAACAGCCAATACCTCATTGTTCCCAAGAAATCCAGTGGTTTACGGCCTATCTTGGACCTGCGGGTCTTGAACTGGGCCCTTCATTGGTCACCGTTCAAGATGTTGATGCAGAAACACATCTTCCGGTGCATCAGTCCCCGAGATTGGCAATTGACCTGAAGAACGTGTACATTCATGTGTCGATCCTTCCATGCCACAGACCATTTCTGAGGTTTGTGTTCAAAGGACAGGGATATCAGTACTCCCCTTGTCTTCACAAAAGTCCTGGATGTGGCTCTTGTTCCCCTCAGAAAGCAGGGTGTTTGGATCCTCAACTATCTTGGCTGCTGGGCCAGGCTCTTGATGTATCGCCAAAGAGGCTGGTCTGGGACACATGGCCATTTACCCTCTGGAGTCAATTAACGCGTATACATGTTATGAGGCATTTTCTCCTGATAATCTCAAAAATAACTTAAATTACACTTTCAGTTTTGATCATATAGATCAACTTTTTGTATACAGACATAATAACAACAAAACTGCGTGCATTTATAAAATAAAGATAACAAACAAGGTGTTGTGTCTGCAGCCTTTGTCTGCGCTGATCTTCATTTACAAATGCATCATTAAAATGAACTGTAACTCAGTGAATACTCAACAAAGAGACATGAGAGATATAGCTATAGTTGACATGTCTACTTTTAAATTAAACAAGTGCTGCTGAAAACAGATTTTATGTGATAAAGTAATCCATATGAAAACAACGCAATGTCCGCTTTTCACATATCTCTTCATTATTTTCTAATGCGACCACGCCCCCACGCTGAATGCGCTATTCAGATTCTAATGTTTTACTGAAGCGCATGCCTTGAATATGCATATGTATATATGTATATGTATATATATATGTATATATATATATATATATATATATATATATATATATATATATATATATACACATATATATACATATATATATATATATATATATGTATATATATATATATACATATATATATATATATATATATATATATATATATATATATATATATATATATATATATATATACACTAGTTTTCACATTACTTGGAAACATTTTACTAGTTAGACTTTTTCAAGTGCCATGTCAGCTGCTGGTATTGGTCCACTCTGTTTTATCAAGGCCAGGGTCAATGCAGCCAGTTATCAGGAGATTTTGGAGCACTTCATGCTTCCATCTGCTGAAAAGCTTTAGGCCGGTGACACACTGGCTGCGTGGCTTGAGCGCCGCGTGTCTGAAGCTTCCCAGAAGCGTGGCGGATTCTGTGTCTTTACACACCAGAAGCGTGCCTGACGCGGCGCTGGCACGCTGCTGCTGTAGAGGGAGACCGTTGACAGACCAGGCTCTTGTATTCATGACAACAATATCAACTTTTTTTACACACCTACACCTACGCCTACTGATAAAGGACACCGTCAAAAGCATTGACGGCGAAATAGATTATGTTTGACAGGTGCAATATTTGAAAATCAATAATTATTTATTTATTTTTTAAATTACATTTATATCTGAATTTATGGCAACCTATAGACTTTCACATATCAACATATCATGAATTCATATGTATCTGTGTACAAAATGACATATAAACACATTTTCCTATTATATTTTGCCTGGAAACGCTTCCAACACGTGCACGTGTCGCGGTAAAAATAGGCGTCGGTTCTATTTCTAGCATGCACGCGTTTTCCGCGCGTCTCACGCAGGCGGTCTGTATGCTCTAACCTGTTAACATGGGAGCCGAATTAAAAACCGCCACACGGCTGAGACGCTTGCACCACGCATCCAGTGTGTCGCCGGCCTTATGGAGATGAAGATTTCGTTTTTCAGCACGACCTGGCACCTGCTCACAGTGCCAAAACCACTGGTAAATGGTTTACTGACCATGGTATTACTGTGCTCAATTGGCCTGCCAACTCTCCTGACCTGAACCCCATAGAGAATCTGTGGGATATTGTGAAGAGAATGTTGAGAGACGCAAGACCCAACACTCTGGATGAGCTCAAGGCCACTATCGAAGCATCCTGGGCCTCCATAACACCTCAGCAGTGCCACAGGCTGATTGCCTCCATGCCACGCCGCATTGAAGCAGTCATTTCTGTTAAAGGATTACCAACCAAGTATTGAATGCATAACTGAACATAATTATTTGAAGGTTGATTTTTTTTGTATAAAAAACACTTTTCATTTATTGGTCGGATGAAATATGCAAATTTTTTGAGATAGGAATTTTGGGTTTTCATGAGCTGTATGCCAAAATCATCAGTATTAAAACAATAAAAGACCTGAAATATTTCAGTTAGAGCCCGACCGATATATCGGCCGCCCGATATTATTGGCCGATATGAGCTTATTGCATTTAAATCGGCATCGGCGTTTAAAAAACGGCCGATGAAACATGAGAAACGGAGTCTCATGCTTCACTCATGTTATGAGTGTTGCATAGTTTGCCCACCAGAGGGAGCTCTGCAACTCCAGAGTTGACAACAGCGCCAGAAATCCACTAGCGAAGAAAGCGATCAGCCAAGCCAGCCACGGAGTTTTGACGGTGAGTCTGTCGTTCGTCATGTGAAATGATTTAGTTCATACACTGTATACAAACGGTGTGGTAGTTCTAGCTAATGGTCCTATCATTATCACTTAAAAATACTCTGTAACATCACTTACAGCCGTTAATGCATTGCTATATTAGATTAGCCACAGAGCTAATACCATGTTTATCAGTGGAAGAGTGCGAACGTTAATAAGAGGTCAAACTATAACGTTAGCGTTTAACTTATTCTAAATATTTCTGCAGTGTTTCCCACATAATGACCGCGTAACTGTGGCAGGGGGGCGCATGTAGTCAATGACTAGAAGTTATGTGTGCCTCGAAAAAACAACAGCTGTGATGTTATTGAATGAATTCATTAAAAATAGGTCATTGCACTTACATCAAATCACGATATGGACGAATATCTGTAAATATTAAGCCGGAATAGTGTGTTTAAATATGAATCCTGCATGTTCTGCGTGTCTCTGTTAATGAATGGCGCAGAAGCGCCTCTTCATTCATTAAACACACGTAAGCGCGCTTTAATTCAGCGTCTGCTGTCTCACTAAATAAGCACGTGAACACATGAACAACATCTCCAGACCTGCTCTGACAGTCACTTCATGATCATTTGAACGTTTGATTTGAGTAAAAGCAGCATCAAATCACATACACAGAACTGTACAGCAGGGGCGGAGCCAGAAGATGTAAACATTCGGGGCTTAGCCCAAACCTAGGGGGCTGCAGGGGAGATTTTTTTTCCCCCATTTATGTCAGCTAAATGCACTATTTTTCAGGCTGTTTGAGATAAAAGAATGCCTAAAAATCTATACACTATCTGGGAAAATGATGGTTACTCAGAAAAAAAAAATATTCACCCAGTAGAGCCTACAAACTATTTTGTATTTAATTGTTCTCCAGCTATATTTCTCAATTAATCTATCTTCTTATCCCACTAATGTGCCGAGAACAGTTGTAAAACATGCCCTGAAATAACTTAGCATTTGATACATTGGGATATATTGCTTTTGAATCTCTCTCTGGCCGGTGAGGTTTGCTGTTACGAGTTCCTTTTAAAAAAAAATTGTTATGTCCATAATGTTAATTTCAGGCGGTTAGTCAGTGAGCTCGCTACGACGGCGGTGAAATAAAAAGCCCACCAGCCCCTAATGACAACGACAAAGAAGATGATTTATATTCTTCTTCGTTAGTTTTTATCGGCAGTTGGCAAACAAGCGAAGTGATGCGTGATGCTTTACCGTCCGCCACAACGCACAGTAATAGAGCTTTTGTTTCTTTTTTTTTGCCGCTCCAGTCTGAGAGACTGAGAGGAAATGAAACAAAGTTGAAGTTATTTTAAAAAAGCTAAAAGATTCGGGGCTTTTGACAAAACATTCGGGGCTTAAGCCCCATTAGACAGCCCCCCGCTCCGCCCCTGCTGTACAGGTACGCCAACCCGTCAAAATAAAAGTCCAGTTAAAGACTGTTGTTCAGCAGAATGTACATAGCCTACCACTAAAAACTTTTTTTTTTTTTAAAGTTTTAATCACACAACATTTCTTCCATGTTTTATTTTTTTTTATAGTAAATCCCCTTTGTTTACCAAAAAGTTAAGTAAATTTTCAATAATTAAAAGATAAATTAAATTGATGTTTTGTTTTTAATGTTTAATGTGCAACTCAGAAAAAGCTTTATTTGAAACCCCAACTGAATGGCCATGAGAGGGGACAGAGGGGACATGTAAATAAATGTGAGCTGAACAAGCGCTTTTTTTTTTTCTTTTTTACAGATTGTTTCAAAGCAGCTTTACAGACATAACAGGAAAATGTTGTAATATTGTTAAATATTACCTATTACCTATAGGTACATATTGCTTGACAAAAAAAAAAAAAAAAAAAAAAAAAAAAAATATATATATATATATATATATATTTATTTATTTATTTCTCATTTTTGCCTATGTAGGAGATCCCTGTTTATTATTATTATTATAATAATTCTAATGATTACATGAGTAATGATACATGGTGATATTATTAATAAACATGCTTATTTTTTTCTATGTCTCTCTTTCTGCCCTACAGATGGCTGAAAAAGGTGAATCCTGTAGCAGCAAAGTGTGGGACTACTTCTGCAAATACTTTAACTTTAGTATTATAATTTATTTACAGTACCCACACAGACTGTTAAAACCAGCTTCAACTGGAAGAAAGTAAAAGTGTTAAATATTTAAAATCAGACTGTTTTTTTGATCATTAAAAAATATATACTTTTGATGTGCAATTGTTTAGTCATTGAGACTATAATCTAAGGCTTTTTTTTAACATAATCTCTTCTGGAAAATGGTTTATACAGCCCACATACATAGAACAGGCAGATATTTTGCTATTGAATGTTGTGTAAGTGCAGTATATAGGAAATGGGTCTAATATCCAGTTTATTTTCAAAATCTAACTATCGGCTTATAAATCGGCTCTTTTCGAGTTAAGCTCGGCATCGGCCCCCGAAAATCCATATCGGTCGGGCTCTAATTTCAGTTGGTGTGCAATGAATCTAAAATATATGAAAGTTACATTTTTATCATTACATTATGGAAAATAATGAACTTTTATCACAATATGCTATTTTTTTAGAAGGACCTGTATATCTAATGTGACCACGCCGAACGCGCTATTCAGATTCAAACTGAAGCGCGCGGCTTGAATACGTCCACACAGAAGAAAAAGCAGCCAGACTGTACTTCAAGTTTTTTTTATTTTATTGTTTGCTTCGCGATGAGAGGAATAAGACATAAATCACCCCAAAAGGATGTGATGTGGTTGAGGATTTGTGAAATGGATTTCCTCAGAAAAAAAAAGAATGAAGCGCTTTATTCAGCAGAGATCATGAGTAAGTCTCTATATACTTGTACTAGTTTTCACGTAACGTGTAAACATTTTACTAGTTTTTTTCCAAACTATAATTCCTGACTAAATGTATAACCAAGTGAAACATTATGAAGTTTCAATAATAATATACAATACTATACCATTCAAAAGCTTGATGTAAATAATATAAATGTAACAAATAGATAACTGTAACAAATGTAAAAACAATGCTTTTCTTTCAATTTATTCCCCCTAAAACCCCAGAAAAATATTCTCAGATCTTTTCAACATTAATAATAATGATAATAATAATAACAATAAATGTTTTATTTTGTAGAAAATAAGATTGTTAAAAGGATTTCTGAATGATTGTGTGACTGGAGTAATGATGCCAAACAATTTGTTTGAAAGTCAAATGGGGGGGGGGGGGGTGAAATGCTCGTTTTCACTCAATATCCTGTTAATCTTGAGTACCTATAGAGTAGTACTGCATCCTTCATAACTCCAAAAAGTCTTTAGTTTTATTATATTCATAAGAGAAAGATAGTCTGTACCGATTTTTCCAGGAAAAACACGAGCGCCTGGAGGCGTGTTGTGTTGACGGAGCTAAAGAATCACGAGCACGAGTAGGCTTTTGCGTTGAGAGCGTTTGGAAGCTGTGACATTACCGTGAGGAAAAAAACATCCAAAAAAAACCATGGCTAACTGTCAGATTCAGCCGTATATTTATGATCCAGAATCTGATCCAGAGGCTAAATTTAACAAGAGCAGCATCAGCAACGACGTCTCTATGTGGTATGTACTGAAACTATATATATTTGCTTAGCGGTTTTGGAAAATGACTAAGTTCCCCTTTATGTTGTCTTTTTTTATTTTTTTTTTTTTTTTTAAGCTGTACATGTGGAAAGTGCAGTTTGATGACAACATCGCATGTTGTTTACTTGATGTGCTTACGCGCTGATAGCTAAGTTAACAACACAGAGATATTTGAAGCAGTTTTACTCACAGCCTGCGGTTCCAACACACGATCGTGACCCTTTTTCGTTGGGACTGCATTATCCTTAAGAAATAAATGATGTGCAAATCCGGTGTCAAACTTGGCCTTGTTTGTAAAACAAGCATCTTCGAAATGCAGGGAACAAACAAAAACACTTGCACAACTCCATTGATGCTCTGTAAAAATAAACTCCATCCACTGGTCCCTTAATGCTGTTTTTATTTGGTAATCTGTGCAGGGTTGTCTTGCTCTGGCAACCAAAAACACACTTCTTTTGTGACAATTCGGTCTCTCGCTCTGATCAGTGAATGTCTCTCCTCCTCTGCTCTGCTCTACGGGAGCGCGCGCTCTTCCGGCAGAAGTGCCCTTAGGACCCATATAAGGAAATTCCGCTCCATCTAACGTCACACAGAGACATACTCGAAAAAAACTTTTTGAAACTTGTGAAAAACCTGAAGAGGTATTTTTGGAACAAAAATACTCCTTCAAACGTACAACTTAATTTTTGAAAATTTGTCCATGTTTAGCATGGGAATCCAACTCTTTAACAGTGTAAAAAACTCATTATACATGAAATAGCACTTCACCCCCCCCCCCCCCCCCCCCCTTAAATATATTCTAAATGAACTACAAAAATTCTCACATTTTCTCACATTCTTTCTTGTAACTCCTTACTCACATTACACAGCTGACTGAAAGGCTCATTATGCGGGCCTTTGTCTTCTCAGGTGTAAATCACAATGATATTCATGACAGTTGACGCCTACCAGCATATGACTTTTACCAACAAAAAGTGTCTTAGAAAATTTAAATCAATATATCGTTTTCTGTGAGTGAGTAAACAAGATGATTTTCACATAATTTAGAAAGAAAAATTCTAGGCTACAAGCTCCAGTTCTCAAAAATCCCGGGAACCATTGTTCTTTATGTGTTTTATGGCCTTTTTCAAGTGTTTTAAACGTTTTAGTTTTTCACTAACCACGCATAATATTTTTTTTCTCAAAAACACAATCATGTACATACATGCATTTCACACAGGTGGGAATTTTCTTTTCAAAGTTGTCCTGAGGGCAGAAACGTTTGCAAGAGGGGAGATAATTGCAGAGGCGGGGCCACCATTTCCAATCTCAACCATCAAAAAATCCCTCTGCGGTGCGCAGGCAAGAGGAACTGGTGGTTATCATTTCAAAGTAAGTTTTTTAAAAACAAAAACGTAATATTCTCGAAAATGGAGCATTGTATGTGCACCTATGTGTGACCCCCACTGCTTTCATCATAGTATATCATTGTATAATTGTGCAGCTTGTAGCTTAAGGATAGGCTAACCAACTGTTTCAGAAGCAAGCTAGTGTTGTAGCTTGCATTAAAATGTTGCAGTGGCTGTCATAGATATGGTCGCTGTTGCCAGAATGTCACAAAAATGTAGAAGAACAAGATAATTCAGAAAAACGTCACCTTTAGGGGTGTAACGATACGCATATTCGTATTGAACCGTTCGGTACAAGGCTTTCAGTTCAGTTTTCGGTAGGCTGCGCATTTTTATACCGAACGGTTCATTGGACCATTTTTCCTGCCGACCAAAATCTTCAGATTAGCACGCTCATAATGTAAGAGATCCGGCGCGACCACAACATTGCCCAACATCAAATGGCAAATGTAACGCAAGTGGAACAAAACTGCTCGTTATTGTGTGGTTGAAGGACTGTTTAACAGTTTGGACCAGTGCAGTGCGAGCAGATCGTGATCATGCAACACTGTCACTACACAGCGCGATCCAGAAGAGATCCAGTAAAGAAAGCATTTGAATTCGCCACAGAAGTAATAACATCACTGCAAGATCTAGTGAGAAACATTCTCATTTCTCCGTTATTAACGGTTCAAAAATGCTTTCAAGTAACATTACGCCGGTTTTATTTTGACATTGTGAATACAATTGCTGCCAAATGTTAATCTGAACTAAAAATAAACCTTTAACTACTACAATATTACATTTCATTTTTTCCAATGAGCTTTTTTTGTTTTATATGCTCGATGTTAAATTTAAATTTGTATTTATAAATTTAGTTAAATTTATAAGTTTGGCTTTTCTTCATGACAGTTTAGTCTCATCTGGTCCCAGGGCAGAGACCATTATTTTCCCCAATTTTGTCTCAGGGCAGTTATATCCCTCCTGGTCTCAGGGCAGAAGTCAGTCTAATTTATAAATTTGGCTTTTTTTCATGACTGTTTAGTCTCATCTGGTCCCAGGGCAGACAGATATTTCTAGATTTTGGCTTTTCTTCATGACTGTTAGTATCATCTGGTCCCAGGGCAGAGACTATTGTTTCCCACAATTTTGTCCCAGAGCAGGGGAATCCCTCCTGGTCTCAGGGCAGAAGTCATATTTTTCTCTTCTCAGGGCAAAATAGTTGGACAAAAGGGAGTCAACTGCCTTTTCTGGTCTCAGGGCAGAAGTGGTCTGAGGGCAGGACAGTGAATCCCTCCCGGTCTCAGGGCAGACGTGGTCTGAGGGCAGGACGGTGAATCCCTCCTGGTCTCAGGGCAGAAGTGGTCTGAGGGCAGGACCGTGAATCCCTCCCGGTCTCAGTGCAGAAATGGACTGAGGGCAGGACGGTGAATCCCTCCCGGTCTCAGGGCAGAAGTGGTCTGAGGGCAGGACCGTGAATCCCTCCCGGTCTCAGGGCAGAAGTCGTCTGAGGGCAGGACGGTGAATCCCTCCCGGTCTCAGGGCAGAAGTGGTCTGAGGGCAGGACCGTGAATCCCTCCCGGTCTCAGGGCAGAAGTCGTCTGAGGGCAGGACGGTGAATCCCTCCCGGTCTCAGGGCAGAAGTCGTCTGAGGGCAGGACGGTGAATCCCTCCTGGTCTCAGGGCAGAAGTGGTCTGAGGGCAGGATGGTGAATCTCTCCTGGTCTCAGGTTTGCACTGATCCCAGGCTACCCTGCCCTGGCTTAGAATTAGTTAGAGGCCAGTGTCTTTTCCTCCATTTAAGTTTTGCCTCAGGGATGTAAGTATCATAGTTATAGGTATTCATAAGTATCCAATTTAATGCTTCAGCAGAAATACATGTTTTTAATTTTGGTCTTTTGTCTTTGCCTGTAAAGAGACCAAGCCAAATGAAATGAACAGAAAGTTATTCAAAATTATTATTTTTCCTAATCTATGTTACTCATTGGCATCATCCGCATACATAATGATATAATTTGCATACATCCGACCAGGTAGAGCACATTCCCGTACTTTTTTTAGCTGGTGTTTTTAGAACGATTAGACACATGGGCAACACAAGGTCCGAGCACTTGCAAGATTGTTTTTATGTAATAGGCCCATGATGAGGCTGTAGCCTACCAAAAATTTATGAAATAATGACAAGTGCTGGCGCTGCTGTAACATAAAACATCATTGGCATTGCATTCAACACAACTAGGCTATTTATAAATTGTATAAAATGTGGCCCTGAATTGCCTCAACATAGTACATGTGTCTAAAACTTTTGCCCATATGCTCTAGTTGCCCGTTTCAGCCTGGTGTGACATCACTAACTCACAGATATGCACTTGAAACAGAGCACTGTTAGACTGTGTATTTTGATGGTTATCACCAAAACAACGTGTGAAACCAACACATTCAGAAGTCGGCAAAAAAGTCGCTAGTCGATAAATGTGAATTTTAGTCGCCAAAGATTATAAAAATCGAGGGGAAAAACTAAATCGCCTAATTGCCAACACTACTTTAAAGTAGTTTTGTATGCTACATGTAATAGTTGATTGGATTACATTTGTGCCTGTTAGCCTAAGTAAGGTGACTTATTTTGGGACTTTTATTTTCTTCACCCATGAAGACTTAGAAACACTGAAGTCCCAAGGACTTCATAGTGAATATGTGCTTGGGACAATTGGGCCTTTCAAAATCTTTCTGGGTAGTTTGGAGGCCCTTTTAGGCCCATTTGAACTTCCAGATGAGGTATAAGATATATATATATATATATATATATATATATATATATATATATATATATATATATATATATATATATAGAGGTGGGCATAGATTATTTTTTTTAATCTAGATTCAGAATAGGTGTGTTACCCAAATAAAATTGACAAACAGTAAGTTTTTGAGAATGGGTTTATCAAGCTAGATGGTGCATTAGAAATGTACATCTCCTGTTTCCAAAATGCATCAGAAACTGCTTGAAAAAGCTGTAAACTTATTCCACATTGCACAAACGGGGACCCGGTGAAGGTTGTACCAGTGGGCCCTTTTTGAAATTGTCTAATTTGTATGTTTGTTTATTTTTATTTATTTGTACTATTTACACAATGTTTTAGTTTTTTTTCAAGTTTGTAGGTGTCAAGGTAGAGAAACTAAATAATTAAATGTAAAATAGCACTGGATAGTCTTCAATATAAAAATGAAATATACAATGAAACCTACATTTATTCAGACACCTTCAACATTTCTCACATTATTACAGTTTTGCTATTTATATAAAAAAATATATATCTGTGTCTGAATAATTTTTGGTTTGACTGTTAAAACTACAAAGTAGTCAAGAGCAGTGAGTGATTTTCATTTTCTTGGATTAACATTACAGCAGCCAGTAGTTAAATTAGGTGCGGTCACTTTAAGAGACGATGAACGCATCCAATATAATACACATCCCATTTTTTTCCTCAACTGTTTACACTGTAAAAAGTGAACAGTTGGATCAACTTAAAAAAATTACTTCAATTGGTAACACCTAAAGAATTAAGTTTTCTCAACTTAAATTATCATGTTTTATCAACTTCATTTCACTAGGTTAATCACACTTATGTTATCTGAGTTCATTCAATCCTATTATTTACATTAGTCTAACTTAATTTCACTGAATTCCAACTTAAATATTTTAATTTTTACTTCAGTTAGATCAACTTAAAAAAATACTTCAATTGGTAACACCTAAAAAAATTATGTTTCCTCAACTTAAATAATTATATTTTCTCAACTTTATTTAGGTCAATCACACAAGACTCAAATTGCTTTGGAGATATTTATTACCATTAATTAATTTATACGCTAACAGTGTTTTCCATATTACAAACTTTGAGAAATCATTTCATTTACTGCCACACTTTACATCCATAACCGTTGTCTTTGCACTGCATATTTTTATAAAAATAAATATAAAAAGTGGTTATGCCCTTAAATGAGCCACCTAAAAACAATTAAAGGGATTGTTCAATCAAAAATTTTTCAAGTTGTTCCAAACCTGTATGAGTTTCTTTCTTCTGCTGAATGATGTGTTGAAAAATGTTGGTAACCAGACAGTTAACCGTACCCATCAACTTCCAGCAGGAAAATAAAAGATTGAAAGTCAATGGGTACAGTCAACTGTCTGGTTGCCAACATGTTTTGTGTTCAGCATAAGAAAGAAACTCATACAGGTTTGGAAAAACTTAAACCATTTTTGGGTGAACTATCCCTTTAATATTCTTAAAATAGAACCACCTAAGTGCATTTATAAGTGCTTTAGAACAGCTTACAGGTAGTGCCCTAAACTGAGCCATGTTTTTATATATATATATATAATATATATATATATATATATATATATATATATATATATATATATATATGTATATACAGTATTGTTCAAAATAATAGCAGTACAATGTGACTAACCAGAATAATCAAGGTTTTTAGTATATTTTTTATTGCTACGTGGCAAAAAAGTTACCAGTAGGTTCAGTAGATTGTCAGAAAACAAACAAGACCCAGCATTCATGATACGCACGCTCTTAAGGCTGTGCAATTGGGCAATTAGTTGAAAGGGGTGTGTTCAAAAAAATAGCAGTGTCTACCTTTGACTGTACAAACTCAAAACTATTTTGTACAAACATTTTTTTTTTTTTTCTGGGATTTAGCAATCCTGTGAATCACTAAACTAATATTTAGTTGTATGACCACAGTTTTTTAAAACTGCTTGACATCTGGGTGGCATGGAGTCAACCAACTTGTGGCACCTCTCAGCTGTTATTCCACTCCATGATTCTTTAACAACATTCCACAATTCATTCACATTTCTTGGTTTTGCTTCAGAAACAGCATTTTTGATATCACCCCACAAGTTCTCAATTGGATTAAGGTCTGGAGATTGGGCTGGCCACTCCATAACATTAATTTTGTTGGTTTGGAACCAAGACTTTGCCCGTTTACTAGTGTGTTTTGGGTCATTGTCTTGTTGAAACAACCATTTCAAGGGCATGTCCTCTTCAGCATAGGGCAACATGACCTCTTCAAGTATTTTAACATATGCAAACTGATCCATGATCCCTGGTATGCGATAAATAGGCCCAACACCATAGAAGGAGAAACATGCCCATATCATGATGCTTGCACCTCCATGCTTCACTGTCTTCACTGTGTACTGTGGCTTGAATTCAGAGTTTGGGGGTCGTCTCACAAACTGCCTGTGGCCCTTGGACCCAAAAAGAACAATTTTACTCTCATCAGTCCACAAAATGTTCCTCCATTTCTCTTTAGGACAGTTGATGTGTTCTTTGGCAAATTGTAACCTCTTCTGCACATGCCTTTTTTTTTAACAGAGGGACTTTGCGGGGGATTCTTGAAAATAGATTAGCTTCACACAGACGTCTTCTAACTGTCACAGTACTTACAGGTAACTCCAGACTGTCTTTGATCATCCTGGAGGTGATCATTGGCTGAGCCGTTGCCATTCTGGTTATTCTTCTATCCATTTTGATGGTTGTCTTCCGTTTTCTTCCACGTCTCTCTGGTTTTGCTCTCCATTTTAAGGCATTGGAGATCATTTTAGCTGAACAGCCTATCATTTTTTGCACCTCTTTATAGGTTTTCCCCTCTCTAATCAACTTTTTAATCAAAGTACGCTGTTCTTCTGAACAATGTCTTGAACGACCCATTTTCCTCAGCTTTCAAATGCATGTTCAACAAGTGTTGGCTTCATCCTTAAATAGGGGCCACCTGATTCACACCTGTTTCTTCACAAAATTGATGACCTCAGTGATTGAATGCCACACTGCTATTTTTTTGAACACACCCCTTTCAACTAATTGCCCAATTGCACAGCCTTAAGAGCGTGCATATCATGAATGCTGGGTCTCATTTGTTTTCTGAGAATCTACTGAACCTACTGGTAACTTGTTTGCCACGTAGCAATAAAAAAAATATACGAAAAACCTTGATTATTCTGGTTAGTCACATTGTACTGCTATTATTTTGAACAATACTGTATGTATATATATATATATATATATATATATATATATATATATATTAGGGCTGAACGATGTGTCATTTAAGCATCGATATCGCAATGTACGAATTCACAATAGTCACATTGCAGGATGTGCGATGTAGGCTGTCGTAGTTGATCCGTTAGTCATTAACTGTACAGTCCTTGACGAATGTGATTGGCGGATTAATTTCACAGCAGTTTTAAAATGTTAAGTCCTGTGAGTTTAACAGGACAGAGAGAGACAGAGTGCGAGAGCCCCGGCCGCACGCTCACCATCTTCAAACAACACGAGCGCCGTTTTGCTCTCTCTTCCTCGCGCATATTAATCAATTGACACGATGTTGTCGATGTGTAAATCATTTAAAATGAGAATGTAAGTGTGCTCACCCCATTTTTGTTTGTAAGAAAAAATTTGATTAGATTTCATATCGTAATATATATCGCAGAAAAATAAAATATCGCAGTGTAATTTTTTCCCAATATTGTGCAGCCGTAATATTTTATATATATATATAAATATATATATATATATAAAACCTTAAACAGCTCATGGAAAATATTTTGCCAGCTTAGAGTTACAGGTAATTAGCCTTTCACCAATGTAAAAGGAACAAATCAACTACAGATTTGAACAACTACACACTAGACATATGAATGAACAAATAGATAGTCTTACAATAAGAATACATGCCATTCAACTAAAATGGAGACATTGTTTCAAACACATGCACATTCAAACATTACTGCAAGTTAACTGTAGTCTCCCGAAAAGACTTTGAAATTTTGGTGTCATCTTGTGCTGATCGAGCTGCAAGAGAACTTTCTGGAATACCTCGAATGTAAAAAGTGGTTTTTGATAAGCCAGATTGATGATGTATATCATTCCGGTGAAGCAAGGCACAAGCTGATGTGGACGAAGACAGTTCATTAAGAACTTTAACACCCTTGATGACGACACCTATGTCAGCCTGTGGTTCATGATGTTCTCCCTCCTCCTTCCGAATAACATACACCGCCATGGTGAGCTGCTCCAGCTCACCCTCGCAATCATCTGCTGGTTCTCCTAAAGTAGTGTACATTATTATTACTACATTTTTCATTCATAGCTACAAAACACATTTTGTACTTTTTGAAAAATCTAAATACAATTTGTGTACTTTCAACTCACAAGATACTCCTTAAGGATTTCCCCCCAGGAAAACGATGAGGGCCTTCAGGACACACTCTTTTCACGTGAATGTTTTCAGTCTGTGATAAAGCAATCGATAACAATTAGATTTACACCTTAATATATTTAATCATTCTTGATTAAAGGGACACAGTAATTCACCCAAACATTCTAATTTGCTGTTAATTTAGAGGCCATCCAAGATGTATGTAGACTTTTTCTTCATTATAACAGTTTTTTTTTTTTTTGCTGAAACCGTAGTCCACTGTGATTTATATAATGCAAGTCAATGGCTAGTCACTTTGAGAGTGAAAAAAAAAAAATTTTTTTGCATAGACCGAATCGTTTCACTTCATAAAACCTCAATAAATTGTCAGGACCCACAGGTATTAATTTTGTTTTTTCTGTATGTTTTACTTTTTTTTTTTTTTTTACTTGAATTAATTAAATAAAAATAAATAAATAAATAAAAAACAACTTTACTGTTCTACTGAAGGAAAAAAAGTCACCTACATCTTGGATGGTAAATTAACAGACTTTTTTTATTTTATGAGTGAATGATCACTTTTAAATTATCCATTTTGATTGGGTGGTGATGACAATTTCAAATTTCCATGCTATGCAACAAGTATTTAACAACTAAATGTTACTGTAAAACATACTGTGACTAAAATAAGATTGTGTAGTTGATATTAATGTAAAAAACACAGACGTACCTGATCCAATATGTGAAAAATTGATTAGTTGACTCATGTATACATCCAACTGTGCAAAGAACATGTCTTCCAGTGGAATATCCATAAGCCTATGTAACTCTGCATTGATCTGAAAAAAAAAAAAAAAGTCAACAACAGTCAAACTGCAAATGCAAAATTGTATTATATAATATTATAGAATTTTAACTTATTTCAATACCTCGTAATGTCTGAAAAGCGCAGGCCACCTCGCCCTGAAATTCCTGACACTGAGCTCCTGGTTCACTACCTCCTGTCATCTGTAAGCAAACGTGAGAGACATTTTCTCCTTGACAACACTTTCATTTTTCCTTTTTTCAGTCAGGGCACTGATCAGGGAATCAGTCAATGGGCTAACTCCCGGGATTTTATCCAGTATTTTAATATTGCCTAAAATATCCAGGTTTTGGCTATTTGTACTGTGCAGATTGACCATTGTGTAACATACATGAGAGCTACAAAGAGCAGAGCAGAAGGCTACTTATGGTTTCTAATCGCTTTCACGTGTTTATTCGTTCGTTTGACTTGAAGCACTGTGGCGCACTTAGTTTTTTTTTGGGGGGGGGGGGGGGGGGATTTGTTCGCAGCGATGCTTCAAGTCAATAGAACGAACAAACACATATTTTAATTGCTTTGAACGTCCCCTCTAGATCTCACCTTCTCACACGCAGCACCACGATTGGTCGATTATGTACAATACCTGCATGTTATTTGTCAAACTGCTCTGGATGTTTTAGGCATTATTAAAATAATGGCTGGGACGAGTCCCGTATGGTCACCCTAACCCAATGACTTTCATCATCATATTTCTGGGCGAAAAAATGTATAGAAGAATGAATCAGAGCTAACGTTTTCAAAGACAAATAAAAGAACAGACAAACATTACATTAAAATCATACTCAATACTTTAATGCAGGAAATAAAATTCTAGCATTTTATCCCGCTCTCCCGCCCAACGCATTTCCAATATCTCGCGCGCAAAGACGGTTAACATTAACCTAAGGAGGCATCAATTAAAAAAAATAATTTTATACACACACTCCAAGGATCCAAACTGATCACATTTGTATAAAACAAACGAGTAAATGCAACATATGGTATACCTAGAACATGTTCAGCAACGCTATATCGCAAACGTACGTTCAAAAATTCGGTTAATTACGTGTTCGTTCGTATTCATGTTCACAAACAACATCAATAAACTCATAAACAACTAAAACACACGTCCAAAAGTTTAATTGTCGCGTATATTAATTAAAATAAACTTCCAACCTACCTTTTTCATCCAAGTCCAGAGAGAAAAAAATGGCGGCTGTCAGTTTAGAAGTTGACATCGGGCTCCTGCGTCATGACGTCAGAAAAAAAACGTCTGACGCGGAGATTCTTTTAAAGGGAAATTATACTTTGGGTGAAAGTGAGATATTTGAGTATTTGTGAATTTCTATGCGCTCAAGTTGAATGAGTGTACAATAATCCATTATGATTAGGAAAGCAGAAATACGAAGTAAATAGACTCAAATAGTTCTAGTAATCCAACTTAGACCCATGTTCATTTTTTACAGTGTACTTTCACTTAAGAAATAACTGACAGTTTTTTCGAGCATAATTTCCAAGGTGGATATTTTTACATATTTCGTATTTGTCGGCACTAGAGCAAAAATAAGCAAATTCGATGTTCAAGTGTTTTGATCAAAACACTTGAAAACGCTTATTTTTTGCGTCTCGAGATGCCTTTCTCTGCGTTAGCCCTGAACACTGCAAGTACTGAATCGGGCTCTTTCACATATTTTTGTTTGTTCAAACTGCGATTTGTATTTGTTCGTTCCGGTGCAGGAGGGACTTTGAGGAGAACTTCGCAGAAGAGAGCTCGGTTCAGTGTCATTGTCCGTTAGGCTGGCCTCACCCAAGTCGGTTATATAAAATGTCAAGCTCAAAGTCATCATAGGTTGCTTAGTATATACCCAGCTCCCAACCCAACTTTGAGAATAGATTAACGGCGATATTTTTTTTATCGCCCGATAAGAGTCTCGCATTAACGCAGCACGTTAACGCCGATAACGGCCCACCACTAATATATATATATATATATATATATATATATATATATAATATATATATATATATATATATATATATATATATACACATACATAAAATACTTCCCTTGGTCATGGATGTCTTATTTTACGTCATGAGCAGGGTAACTCATACCTTTTTACAAAACTCACTCACTCACACACATACATACATACAATTCAAATATAGATTTAACATGATTTAATGACTTAAACCATTTCTCTCCCTCGCTTAGAGCCAGCCTGGAACAGAGGCAATTAATAGTCAGGCTATGCGCCTGATTTTGGAGGGCAGCTCCAGGGCCAGGAGTACTTATTTCTTAAAAGTTAGTTATGTAAATGTTTAAAGTTATTGTTCAGTGCTGCTGAACACATTAGGTGTCAAGTTTATTTATGTTTGTTCATGAATGTTTTCCTCTTTTCCTGTCAGAAAAAAATTCTTAAAGGAGCCAGTGCCATCTTCGGGCCCTACTTGCTGGGAGAGTGCCACTGGACCCTCTTTGTAGGTTGCTTTTAGGTTATGCAGACACTAAATAGCATCACACTAGTCATTATTGTTGCTGTTGTGTCATTATCATTTGTGTTGTTTGAGCTGTTAGTGCTTCACATTTTAAAAGAATTTAAATAATTTTCAACACAGATTGGTTGAAATTCTCCTTCAAACCTTTCTCATATGTTTTCCCATCTTTTGTATACCATTGCAACTTGAAAGAGGGAACTATTACCTACATCGACTCCTTGGGGGAGCAACCAAAGCATTGCTTCCAAATAATGGAAAATTGGAGGTACAAGGTTTTTGTATTGCTCTATAAAATGAGATAATGAAAATTCAGCAGAGATCTCCTTCACAATTATTTTCTCTAATCTTTCAGCTTATTTGCTGCTAGCAGAGGCTGCCAAGGGCCCTGAAAGATGATGAAGAGGGACCATGACTTACAAAACGACTCTTTGTCATGTGGGGTGTTCTCACTAATGGTACAGTTTGGTCGTTTTCTGCATAATGTTTCTGTTTTCTTTTGGAAATATAAATATTTTTAGTTTTCACTTTAGAGCAATTTTGAATGAAAGTTTCAGATCAAATATTAATGGATGTTTGACATGGACACAAGTACTACCTTCAACAGACAATACAGTAGTCATGATCATATAATTATTAAATGAGCACCATAATCTTCTCTTGTAATATAGTCCAATTTTTTTTACCACAATTTGTTGTTCACATTTATTATAAGTTACATTATTTCATTATTTCATTAAAATAGACTTTCTGTTGCTCTTAGTTTGCAGAAATGATCCTCCAGGGACAACTATAGGGCACCTCCAATGCCTCCCTACCGCTCAAGAGTGAGAGAGACTTGGGACTTTGTTGTTCAACTCCCTTGGTAAGTAGTAGACATATGTATGGTATGGGTGCTCCTTATTGAGCTCTGCTGGCTACCTGTAGCTGCCTGCATTAAGTTTAACTTACTGATGATTTGGAGTGGTAGCTTTAACTTGTAAATTCGGAGGATGTCATACTTTGGAGTACATTGTTACCAGAGATGTATAGTAACGAAGTAGAACTACTTCACTACGTACTTAAGTACTAAAAGGCGGTATCTGTACTTTACTAGAGTATTATTTTTTTCTCCTACTTCCACTTTTACTTCAGTACATATTTTCGCTGAGTTTAATACTTTTACTCCGATATTTTTTTTATGTGCTGCATCGTTACTCGTTACAATTATAAAAATGTTACGAATCATTCCATTACAAACCACTGCCAGAACTGTAGATGGCAGGTTTGATGAAGCTGGCACATCATTGAGCGAATCAAGCGATTAAGAAGACTGCGCATGCTGACTGAACTGCTGTGAAGAGAGAAATGAACACCGAGCCGAGCCAGATAATGACTCGTTCACGAGTCAAGAACCGGTTGCATTGGTTCTCGGATGACCAGTAACGTTAGTTCTTTCTGACAGTTCGATTCAATAAACCAGTTAAAGAAAACAGTTCACCGATTCTTTTGCGCTCGACGCAATGGCGTCATTGGCGTTGACTGCACCTGGGCTCAAAACTATGGCGAGTGGAATGTGACAGGATTACCAGCCGAAGTCGAAAGTCGTGTACTTTTACGTGTGAGAAGGGTACGCCGCCTCAACTGACGCATGATAAGCACGCCGCCTCAACTGACGCATGAAAGGCACGCCGCCTCAACTGACCTCTGCCAAAAAAAAAATAATTATTCATTAAGTACATCTCTGCATTACACTTACTCTCTAAATAATACATAATCATCGAAGGTGTGATTTTTACCAAGTATTAAACAGTAATAAAATGAAAGAGAACATGTTTTTTCTATAATCCAGTGATACAAGTTAAAATAAGTAATATCTTAAGTATAATTTCATGCATATAGTAATGCATTTGATTTTACTTAAAGGGATGTATTTGTATTTTACTTAAAGGATAGTTTACCAAAATAAAAAGCTTCATAATCAAGTAATCACTGAGTAATCATTTACTCATTTTCATGTCTGTCCAAGCCTGCAGGATTTTATTTCTTCTATGGAACATAAAAGTTGTTCTAAGACCTTCCTATAATCCAATACTTTTTCCATGTCCCTCAAAGATATGATTTTTGGATTCCAATAAGTACAATGGCTCATTTCACTGAATTTTACAAAAAACTATCATGACTAGTAATATTTATAAAACATATCATATATGGATTCATTTAAAAAAAATAAAAAAAAGAGAGATGAGATAACATGATAAACAGCCAACAAATATGACCCATGCTCAGAATTCGTGCTCTGTATTTAACCCATCCAAAGTGCACAGTGAACACACACTCCGAGTGTGTGTCAGAAGTGCCACTTTGTCACTTTAGTAGTTTATCAATTTATTTTCTGGTATTTTTTCCTCCATTTTAATTTGTTGACTTCTGCTGTTTTCAGATTTTATTACTTAAACATTGTTTGTACTCTGCTTGCTCATGGAATAAAGAAAAGTATAAAAAATTGACACTGCTTTATTTAATATTGTGGGAAGAGGTCTTAAAGCCATCACAATTCACTGAATCTTAATTTTGGATTGTGAGAAATCTAGATAAACGAAAAAAATATTAAGAATAAAAATCAAAGTATACTTTCATACTGTTTTGATGACTTAAAAAATACAAAATAGACACATTTTTTTAAAATGGTTATTAAACATTTAAACTTGAGTAAAGGTCACAACAAGAAAACCATGTGATGTTTCAGATGAAAGTTTAATCATTTAATAACAAATATATTATTGGCTGGAGTTTTTGTAAATGTTTTACAATAAAATCCTTAATCTTTAACTGTTATTTAATTAACAAAAGTACAAATAAAAGAATTTAAAAGATTAAATATATTTTTTAAATATAAAAACATTTTAATTTTGATGGCTGCAAAATAATAATAATAATAATTTTTAAAAATAAAATAAAAATGAAAGTAAAAAAAAAAACACCTCCTGCATGAAAAATAATCAAATTAGTAAGTAACCCCTGAATGAAATAACCAAAAAAATATTTAAAAGCTTAGAATATCTCAGCTCTAATGAATGTAAGTAATATTATTTTTGGGCTTTATTTATTTATTTATTTTTGCTCATAAAACAAAAATAAACACCACTATTTAGATTCTCCTGATTAAAAAGGGCCCAAAATCACCATAATCCGTCATTATCTAAAGATATTCCTCATGAAGTTATTACTCACACATTAAACTACACAGGAGCTTGGCAACAAAAAAACATCAAAGATATCTGTAATGGCGATTTCGTTCGTAACCTCATGAAACATCATATATCATAGAAAAAGGCACGTCATTATTTGCAGAAAATCAATCATTTAGATCCTAAGATATCTCTCATAAAGCTATAATACATACAAATTAATTATGACATGTAGCTGAGCAAAATATAAATTAATTAATTAAATGATATATATATATAAAAAAATCAGAGGTTGCACTCCTGCCAAACATGCATAGATCTTGAAAAATGACACATTCTTTTCATAAAATCCTTCCAATTAATAATCCAAAATTGACCATGATCAGTCGATCAGATTGATAGATAGATATTCCTCATAAAGCACAACACATTAAATCAGACAGGGTCACAGGGACACATATGGCGCAACAAAGAAAAAAAGGCTCAATGCTACAAGTTTTCTCGAAACATGCTCATAATTGGATGTCATTATTTTCAGGAAATTCTCCTGATTAAAAAGAGTTTACCATAATCTGTCATAGATCTAAAGATATTCATCATCTAATTATAAATTACAAGTGTGTAACTTTCTCGTGGATTTTTATGCTGGTCATTTCATAACACATGCTCTGATTGTGGAAAATGTCCTATCATTATTTACAGCAGATTCTCACGATTGAAATGAGTCTAAAATCAAAACAACCCATTTCGTCTTTCGTGTGAATAATAATACCTAAACCCATGAACTAAAGAAATCAGTTGGAAATATCCTTCGAACACTTGGCAAGCAGAAAATAAAACCTAAAATGTTTCTGTATTTTATCTTTTATATAACTTATATAACTATACCCTTGTACCCTAATATGTCAGAAACATCATACAGCTCAGTTAGTTTTTGTCATATGTAATTTGAAGGGTCTCATAGTAAAATAAAACAAGTGTAATTATTTAGGACTTTGACTAAACTTGAAATTCAAAACAACAATTTCTAAATGTCAAGCACTAAGAGAAAGGCTACCTTGGTTCCAAATGCTGTAACTTTTGATTACTTCATGATATCACCATAAAATGTTATTCACATATATGAATGAATCATGTAGAACATCAAAATTTATTTCAGACAGGAACCACTTTGGCAAGTTTACTTGAGTATATTGAACACAATTTATCTTTGGTGGTATGGTTCTTTATGGGGGTTCTTGCGCCCAGAATAATTGATGTAACACCAATGAGCGGATGGTATTCAACCATCTGTTCCATATTAATGAATCCTGACCCTTTTGACACATTCTACACTCAAAGACCAGAACGTGAGTTAAAGAAAAAACAAGGACTTTCGTTTTACAACCCTCTTACAACATAACTCACCACCCTGGGCGCCGCCATGACGGCAACATCCTGGCGCGGATGAGAGTTATAACACCTTGGAGACTATCCAGAGATGCAATATCGAACTTCAAAAGGGAAGACAAACACCCCCCCTTCTTGATCGCACATTCCAGTGAAACAGACGCACACACATTCATGAGACGCACACACACTCAAAAACAGGCACAAGCATTTTTGGCTAGCCCATGGAACTACCTCTAAATGTATTTTAATGTCTCCCTTTTTGTGCTCAAATGTATGTATGCGGCATAGTGGAATATATGAATGTTACTGTGTGTTTAATGCAAACTTTATATGCATTTAGTTAAGAATAACTCTGTACCTCTGTATATGGGATTGGTAAAATCATAGTTCTTGGTGTCTGTATAATCGTAAAAACACGACAACACGAATCTTGATAGCAAATTACAAAAAGATGCATTGTTTCAGAGGAACGATCTTGCTTAAGAAAAATGTTTAATCTTGTCATTGCCATAAATTAGACCAGTGGGCGGAGATCAGCAAACAAAGAAGATTTTTCCCGCCTCAGTTTGTTTACACTTCATTGGCTCATACTGAAAAATAGGTGTAAACCTGGTTTTACGTAAAAGCTCAGGGAAACCTGTATTCTGGGCATTCTGCCAGAGAGAAAAGAGGGTTCCCAGCTTTGAAACCGGACTTCAAGAAGTTCTCCGTTTATTCTTCTTTACTTTTCGTTTCATTCTAGTTTTTCTTTATTGTCTTCGGATATTTGACTTCGTTCAATTGTCTTCACGAGCCAAACGAACTTAAGTCTAGTCATCTTTTGGCAAAGTTTACCTTCGCGTTAACCATCGAGCTCGCGCATCATCTGCTCTGGAAAGAACCACGCTGAGGCCGCACGGACCGGACAATTTGAGCGCAGCTACACACAAGAGCCAGATCAAAGCAAGTACTTTCTTATATCACAACTAAAATTGCTGTTTAAGGTTGTCTAGGCTATTCCATGTTTGTGAAATTATTCAATGACTTGGGGTCTCTTGCAAAGTTAACTGTTGTTAACTGTTAATTGTCACGCTGAGATTGGTTCTCACTTTCACTTTCTCTCCCCCCCCCTCTCTCTCTCTCTCTTTATCTCTCTCTCTCATTTATCTCATTATTATTCTTGTTCGTTTACCTTGTTTAAATTGTATTTTCGTTTTGCTGTATACTCATATTTACTCCGTGTGAATTGTAGTTATGTACTCTTTAGTCTGTTTTTATTAAATCCTATAATTTGCTTGAATTTAATTGTTTTATTGCTCATTGAGATCGAAGTCCCTGAATCGTGTGATCTACGCTACAAGCTTTGTTTTATATTATTTAATTTCAGTAATCTTAGTAGTACAGACACAGAAAATATTGTTTTTTCCTGATCAGAAGATTAATATTTCTTGGAGTTTGTAAGAAGGGTATTTTTATTGAATTTTCACTTCATTTGAGTTAATTATTCCCCAGAAAGTGATTGTTGCTACATTGAACATACAAGAGCTTTACATTAACCCCCTGGAACCATGAATTTAGAAATACATAACAATTAAGACTTTATTAAAAGTCTTTAAAGCAAACGGTGATAATCATATAGATGTGGCACGTCTATCCTGTAGCCTGGTTATGAAGATGGGTGTCTCTCTGCAGTGAGGTCCATACCAGCTAAGATTTAGGAAGCCTTAGTGATCTGAAACAAAGAAGGCGACAGCCACAAGGTGCGCAGTAATGTGCTCATGCTTATAATGGGGAGGGAGGGTTGTGAGCCGTTGAGCATACTTACCGAGCAGTAGTGCCACATATATATATTTCCCGTGTCTAATAGAGGTGGTGATTGGAGTGATTTGACAGCTGTTCACAGCCTTTCCTCCATGGCCTGACTGAACTAACGCTGCGCTCGATTTATCTTAAGATAAATATTGGATGCCAATTAAGAGAGATATTAAAAAAATATCCCTTGACCACGCAAATTTCTCTTACATTTTATCATCTATTTCTCCACATGAGAATATTCAGAGGGCAAAGATTTTTTCCCCTAAAAATATAGAAAGATTTCTGTCAATTGATACCATCCTTTTGACTCTCCTTGCTACAGTTTTTGAGCTACGAGTCATTATTTTTGTGTATGTCAAAGCAAAAACAAAACCTTCACTGAGGTGAAGCCTCAGGGCTTAAAGGGTTCAAACGGTCTATAATCAGAGTAAATTGGTAATAGGTCAGGGTATCAGGTTTGACTCATCAGAAAGCTATACATCAATTCTATGCAGTGATGCCATGGATTATCTCAGATAGTCAGAGACAATGGAAATGTGTGATGTGCTCAGATGAGTCCACTGGGAAAAACAGATGAGTTCTCAGTCCCAAAGACCAATGGGCCATCCAGACTTTTACCAGTGATAGATGCAAAAGCAAACATTTGTTATTGGAAGGGGGTTCATCAGAGCAAGAGGCTTGGTGACTGGCATGTGTGAGGGTACACTGACTTGGAGGCATTACATGTCATTGGTACATCTGACATCTTTCAAGAGAAGTCCATGGTTATTAGACAAAAAGACAACGCCAGCTCTCATTCTGTCCTTCTCTCATTCATGTGCTACAACAGCATGGTTTTGTAGAGACAGAGTGAATGTTGTAGATCAGTCCAGATCTGTCTCCTATATTGAACATCATGAACCCTAACCCATCATTAAAAGGACATCCAGGCAATGATGACCACAGACTGATGAGCAGCTGAAGTCTTGTAAAAAAAACTATTAGTATCTTCGATTTACAAACAATTAAACATTGTAATTTAAAAGAGTTACTGGGACACAGTGTTAAACATGTTTCTGTCCCAGTTATCTTATATTTACAGATTACCAATTATTTGGTCAGTGAAAACATTGAAAATCTTTTCTTTGCACTTTTGCCAATCAAATAAACAATAGAATTACGATTTTATTATAAGATCTTGATTTTATTGCATTTTAAAAATCTTTTTCTCATTTGGGGTTGTATTTAATCATATCTTGATGTTTTTGTCTTATTGATGTCTATAAAAGTTAATGTAATGATAAATATAAAATTCAAAGATTTCTATGTACTGTAATTATATAAAACTATACTGTAAGCGCACCATAGTTATGCAAATGAAGTAGATCATCGCGTTTGATTCAATTCATAAGGAATTAAAACTTCTCGAAGCACATTTGGATTAAAATCAATCCCATGGCGCCATCTAGTGGACAACATTAATATCACAGCCTTAGCGTCCCAAATATCATAAATTAATAAACCTAATCATGTTTGCTTAGAACGACTTTGTTCTCCACGCAATTTAATATTAAAGATCGAATGTCTAATGAATATCTATTATAAATACAACTTTATTTCTGTTAAAATTACACTCTTCTATGTCAAGATCACAAGGAACCAAGAAAGAAATGTAATTCAAGCTGAAATCATGCATTTCCTCTCAGTTTTTCCCTACTTTTTGTAGCATCCAAGCAAACTGAACATTACTGTGCTTGTACTTCACTTCAACACCAACTTAACAGATAAACATAATTTATCAAACATAAAATAGACTTTATGCAGTTATTATTATGCACTATTACCACGTTTTGGGAAATATCTAAATAACAACCTGTTACAAATGCATCTACTGTAATGCAAACTTTACATTTCGGGTAAAGCGAAGTATACTGAGACGATGTATATATCAGGCGTCTTGTGAGGCGACGTATATTGAGACGGCGTATATATCAGGCGTCTTGTGAGGCGGCGTATATTGAGATGGCGTATATATCAGGCGTCTTGTGAGGCAACGTATATTGAGACAGCGTTTATATCAGGCGTCATCTAAGGCAACGTAGCTAGTTCAGACGTACTTATAACACGTATTATTTTTGATAAATTTCTTATGTACGCCGTTGTCACGTCGCCGCATATGATTGGTTCCAACAGTCGGAAGGGTCGGCTGCTCCTTCTCCTGCTAAGCCTTAGATTTGGCAGATTTCACACTTCATACGTAACATTAACAGATTCACACATGCGCAGTATCATCAGCTCCTCGTTTCACGAATCGGACGCGTCTGACAGAAACGGTTCTTGACTCGTGAACGAGTCATTATCTGGCTCGGCTCGGTGTTCATCTTCAGTTCTCTCTTCACACCAGTTCAGTCAGTGTACTGTTTGAGTCAATGAATTACTCCGGGATATTGGTTTGTTTTAACTCAGAGGGAGTGTCAGACACATTAAACAAGTTAACAGCTTAATTCATCTGTGGATTAATGCGTATTGGAGACGCGAACCGTTTAAAACGATTCAGTTCGATTTGGTGAACTGTTTCAAAAAGATCCGGTTACATTGAATGATTCGTTCGCGAACCGGATATCACAAACTGCTTTGTTTTTAACTGTCTTACAACAGACACGGAAGAGAAGACAATGCTGAATAAAGTCGTAGTTTTTGCTATTTTTGGACCAAAATCTATTTTCGATGCTTCAAAAAATTCTAAATGACCCTCTGATGTCTTACGGGTTTGAAACAACATGAGGGTAAGTTATTAATGACATAATTTTGCAAAGTGGGCTAACTAACTCTAGTAACTGTTTTTTGTTTAGAAGAAGTTACAGTCAAAGGAATTGTGATTGTCCTTTAGGTTAATCATTTGAAATAGTAAAAACAATATGTTCAAACTTTTGACTACTTTCTTTAATAGTTACATAACACAATACTTCTACTTTTACTTTCAGTACTTGAGTAGTACATTTTAAAATAGACTACTTGCAATACTTAAGTACAAAAAATGTTGAATACTTTAGTACTTCTACTTAAGTGTGGTGCTTAAAGAGCACTTCAACTTCTACTCAAGTCACTTTTTTGATAGAGCACTTGTACTTTTACTCAAGTATGGGTCTCTAGTACTTTATACATCTCTGCCAATTACTTATAAGTGACTTGTAACTGAATTAATAAAACATTACTAAAATGTTAATTTATTACTTATTAATCATTTATAAATGTATAGTCATGTTTTGTAAATAATTAGTTCATCATTAACTAATAATTTATAAATTACTTACAACAGAACATTATTATAAAGTGTTACCAATTTTCTTTTTATAAAAAGAAAATATATAAAAAACACCCCCAAAAACAAATAAACAGAACAAAACACAAAATGGTCACCCACTGTTAAATAAAAGCCCAATATGTTCACTTAAACAGAGATAAATTTAAAACATCCCAGTATGCTACAAATTCACACAAGAAAAAACTCACAATTAGTGAACAATCAGGGTGATTACTCTGGAAAAGCCGTAAAAATAAATCCCTCAACATGTGCTGATCCAAGACAAGTGAAGAAGGCAGCACAGGAGACTTCCACCTGAATAAAATCAAAAGTCTAGCCAATAGGGAGACAAAGAGACCCAGTCAGCTTTATATTTAGGAAGTTGCAAAGACAATTTGGGGAGGATATTCATCTTAACCGAATTGACCATGGCCACAAGGGAAAGAGGCAACAATGACCACCGTTGAAAATCCAACCGTATCTGATATAGCAAAGGAGCAAAATTATAATCTAACAAATCAGTCTCTAATATTAATAATAAGTTTAATGAGACAGACGTTATTTTTCAGCACCATTTATTGTTTCTGTCATTTTGAACAATAAGCTTGAACATTACACATCGTGTTTTGTAGCTGAAAACCTTTAACAATGCGTGCAAACAAACAAAAGTACAGATTAAAAGCAAAAAAAGTTAACAAAGAAAAAACGTAAAGCAGCCTGCAGCAATTAGGCTATTGTAGAACATAGCCTACAATTAACTTTGAAACTATGAAACTGTCAGCAAATCATTTTTGCTTTTTTTCTATGGTTTTACATGTTCTTGTTAAGAAATACGGACATGTAAACATGATCGGGGGAAAGTCGCCTCTTTAGTCTGTTAACAATAAGGCAGACCGCAGATAAAACCCGTTCTGACGGCACAGACGTTGCTGGGACACACAAATAACGGTGTGCTAAGCAAATAAGTTTTGTGAAGCTCTTCGTGTTTTCGTTTCACCACTGAATGGGATCCTCATCTGGTGGAATACATGGCTCCAGCAAGAACTGTATAATCTCTGTATAATCATCGCTGAAGAACTGCCTCAGCCTTCTCCGACGAGTGGGCATTGCATCCTCTTCATCGTTGATGGGGGTGGCTGCATCCGCACCACTCGCATCAAGGAAAAGAATGTTCTGATAATGTTCAAAAAAAATAATTTTCTTACTTCTCTCATGTTTTCATCGAGAAACCTGAGATGTTTGTTATGAGGGTCTAAGGCAGACGCGAGAAGAGGAGTTTTCACTGCATTCTCCAAGTTAGCAGTGTTTATTCGTTGCTTGAAAGATGCCGCGACAATGTTCTTGAATTCGGTCACTTTCTGTGATTCTCCATGGCATATTTGAAGTACTGTAGAAGACAGCAGTTCACATATCGCGTCTTTTGCGCGCTCAAGTTTGTTATTTCCAATGTAGGCGCGCGGTATGCGCGTTCATAATGGAAGCTACGCGGTCGCGATGCGCATGCGATGCGACGCGCCTGTTTTTTCCAGGTGCGTCCGCACCGCATCGAGTTAAAAACATCTCAACTTTTCAGAGAGCCGCAAGCAGAGGTGGGTAGTAACGAGTTACATTTACTTCGTTACATTTACTTGAATAATTTTTTTGGGTAACTAATACTTTTGGAGTATATTTAAAGATGGGTACTTTTTACTCGAGTAAATTTTGGGGGAAACATCTGTATTTTTACTTCGTTACTGTGGGCAACGCTCCTCTCTTTACTTTATCTTAATGCAATAAATGTTATAATTGCTTCAGTTTATTCCAAACAGCGATGAAGATCTTTATTAGATGAACACTGCATGTGCTGTCTACTGTTTAACAGGTAATAACTTGGGCTATATTCATTTACAGTACACGATACCACTGTGACATTAGTTTGTTGTACATAAGACTTATAACAGAAGGGACCCAAGGTGAATGCAGCTTCCAAAAGACAAAAAATAGCTGATTAAGATTTTATAAATTTTAATACAATCACACCGGCATGAGTACGTTCAGCGAGTCATATCATCAGCTGCTCAATTCAGATCTGTGATCGCTTGCTGGCGCTGAGCCATGTTTAACAGGTAATAACTTGGGCTATATTCATTTACAGTACACGATACCACTGTGACATTAGTTTGTTGTACATAAGACTTATAACAGAAGGGAACCAAGCTGAATGCAGCTTCCAAAAGACAAAAAATAGCTGAATAAGATTTTATAAATTTTAATACAATCACACCGGCATGAGTACGTTCAGCGAGTCATATCATCAGCTGCTCAATTCAGATCTGTGATCGCTTGCTGGCGCTGAGCCAGAGAAAGACACTTTTTTATAGCACTGCTCATTATAACCAATCACACACGATTCTGTTGAGCTTATTAAAGCATTTGCCAAATAGAGGCGTCCAGATGAATCATCGATAAAATGCCGGTGCTTCCTTCACTTGCTCACTGACGCAATACCTCTTTCTGGCTAATTATCTCATCAGAAACTACAAAGTGCAGATGTGTGTTCGAATCTACAAATAAGATATTGATTTCACAGTGTTAACAGGTTCAGTGATTTTAATGGGAGTTTCTGAGAGTGAATGAACTCTAGACTGTCAGTGAAAATGATCTTTGATAATGTAAATGTTATTTGCTCTCTTTCTGAACAATGAAAGATTAGTAGCAGTTTTTATATCACATTTACTTTCAATGTTAAATTCACATGTAATATAAAGTCAGCCGTATTATATGTTATGGCATGACACCTATATATGTTACTTAAGTAAACAGACAGGTGTTTATAATAGATTACATAATTAGGCTATTTTGACCAACGCATATTGTCATTAATAACTATCTATGAAATGTGAGAATCGAGATATTTCATTATATAGTTCATCCATCTGGGAATGTTTCTAATAATAAAAAAAAACAAATATGCTTAATAATAATTTGCCAATATGCTGTTGTGGCTGCTGTGTGTCACAAGACGACCCACATATGCCTAGACACAATTAATTATGATATTTCCACAATATTTACGCTTGCAGAAATATACTTCTGCGTGCAGACAGAAGAAGATTCATCAATGTGCATTTGGTTCGTTATGTTCAGATGTTCTGTAACTTAACGGTCATGAGGAGTTTTTACTCTTCTCTCTGTCAGAGGTTATTTATACATATATAATACATACTTTAAAATATAGTTTACTTTGTGATGCAAATCTGAATTTTCATCAGCTGTTACTCCAGTTTTCAGAGTTATAATACTTCAAAATATAAATCTAATATATTGATTTATTACCAGTGCTGCAAACCGTTTTGCTGCTTAATATTTTTTTGGAACCTATGATATTTTGTTTAGGACTATTTGATGGATAGAAATCTAAAAAAAGTACATCACTGATAGTAAATCAACATATTGGAATGATTTCTGAAGGATTAAATGACTATCGCCCCGTAGCACTCACACCCATCATTATGAAGTGCTTCGAGCGACTGGTCCTAGCACATCTCAAAGACTGCCTCCCACCCACACTGGACCCACACCAATTTGCCTATCGCAGAAATAGGAGCACAGAGGATGCAGTATGCACAGTGCTGCACTCTGCACTCACACACCTGGACCATAACAACACGTATGTTAGGATGTTGTTTGTTGACTTCAGTTCAGCATTTAACACCGTCATTCCCTCCAAGCTGACCAAAAAACTTGGAGAACTGGACATTAACACCTCCCTCTGCAACTGGATTATGGACTTTCTGACCAACAGGCCTCAGCATGTTCGGTCAGGCCACAACCACTCCACCACCATCACACTTAACACTGGCGTACCACAGGGCTGTGTGCTGAGCCCATTCCTCTACTCCCTTTACACCCACGACTGCAAGCCTGTGCATGGATCCAACTCCATCATTAAGTTTGCAGATGACACCACGGTGATTGGCCTCATCAGTGACAACGATGAGACTGCCTACAGGGAAGAGGTACAGCACCTGGCCACATGGTGCGCTGACAATAACCTGCTCCTTAACACCAATAAGACCAAGGAGCTCATTGTGGACTTCAGGAAGAAGAAAGGAAGCACGCATGACCCCATCCACATTAACGGGATGGTTGTTGAACGTGTCTCCAGCTTCAAGTTCCTGGGAACCACCATCTCGGAGGACCTGTCCTGGACTACAAACACCTGAAGCCTCGTCAAAAAGGCTCACCAGCGCCTTTTCTTCCTCAGGACACTGAAGAAGAACCAGCTGTCTTCAACCATCCTGGTGAACTTTTACCGGTGTGCGATCGAGAGCATCCTGACCAGTTGCATCACAGTCTGGTATGGGAACTGCTCAGTGGCTGACCGCAAGGCACTGCAGAGGGTGGTGAAAACTGCCCAACGAATCACAGGGACACCACTTCCTGCTCTTGAGGACATCCAGAGGAAACGCTGTCTACGTCGAGCTCGCAGTATTCTCAAGGACTCCTCTCACCCTGACCACGAACTGTTTAACCTCCTCCCCTCCGGAAGGCGTTTCAGGAGCCTCCGGACAAGGACCACAAGATTCAGGAACATCTTTTTCCCTAAAGCTGTCTCCTTGCTGAACTCTGCCCTCTGACACCCCTCAACACCCCCCGATATCCGATACTTTTTTACTCTTACTCAAGTAACTATTCAGACTAGTACTTTTAACTTTTACTTGAGTAAATATTTCTAGAAGTACTTTTACTTTTACCTGAGTACAGTTTTTGGGTACTCTACCCACCTCTGGCCGCAAGCGCACCACAGGTCAAGTGACAAGAACTAAACATTCAGCTTCATCCTTTCCCGTAACAGATGAAGCAACAGCTGATCATAGTTGTGTATGGATTGCCATTTTGAAATAAAATTAGGAGCAGAGCTACTGAAAGCAATTTTTTGTGCTGCAAATCTATTTATCCTTTGCTGAAATTTCCGCGTCTTCATGGAGAGATCGCTTCATTGTCACCTCTGCCCGAGCACTTTGGAAAGGAGAAAGTGGCGCGCCTAGCGTTTTCCACGCGTTTTTAGGCGCGATATATGAACGGCCTCTTATTCATTCATTACCTTTTTTTTTTTTTTTTGAAATTCGAATATCATTTTTATTTATCGAATAATTAGAGCAGAACGAATATTTGAATGTTCGGCTATCCGTGCACATCCCTACTCTGAACACTTCGTTCATATAGCTTCGAAAGACTGCAGGGGCGTTGGATAAACCGAAAGGCATTACCCTGTACTCATAGTGGCCAGAGGGCATGACGAAAGCAGTCTTCCACCCCTCACCCTGACGAATACGGATCAAGTTGTATGCGCTGCGCAGATCCAACTTGGAGAATATACGGGCCCCACGTAGTTGTTCTAGTGCTGCTGGGACCAGAGGAAGGGGATAGCAAAATTTGACTGTTTGGGAGTTGAGATGGCGGTAATCAATACACGGTCTCAAGCCTCCATCCCTCTTAGCCACGAATAAGAAGCTGGAAGCGACAGGTGAAGCCGATGGACGAATGAACTTGTAACGGATATGCAGATCATCGATTCATGGGTTAAATTCAGGCATAAAAAAATGAAACCCATTTTGCTCTAATTGCCTGGCCTGGCGCCAGCCTGGCTGGACTTAAATTAATTTACGATACCCGTGCAAGCCTCAAAGGAGAAATGAAAACCCCCAACCAAATTCCTGAAGACGAAGGAAACCTTTCTTAGAAGTTCCTTACTTTCATAATTTTATTAATAATATGTATTTTAAATATGTTTATGGATTGCATAAAATGGTTAATCCTTGTTATGTGAAGAGTATAAGTTGCTAGCTTATACTTTAGGAAATGTCTCTCCTCACTTTAACTTTCTCAAAGAGAGCCATGTTTCTGCAACCCCCACCCCTGCAGGTCGTAAAACTTTATGACCACCCTGGACAACAGGACAGGAGAGAAGCCAAATCACTGGTTTCCTTTCCTTATGGAATGTATTCATTACCTTTTTGTTTTTATGTTTTATAAATGTATTACATATTCCTTTTTGGTACATTTAGATGTTTCCCATATAAATTGGGACTATCTGCAGTGTTATCATGTGTTAATCAAATCTTTAAATATGTGTAATTCTGCATTTGAATGTAACTTCATGTTTTGATCACTTATATATATTATGTTTAGTATCTTTGTGATCGTCATGCTCTGACAGACCCATTTATCTAGAGCAAAGTAATGAAAAATGTATGTAATCTGAATTACAAACTCGCTAGAAATATCCCTGAGGAAATCTGACACGCCCTAGATCACCAGGGGGTTGTTTCTACAGAGACAAAGGAACTTTTTCCCGCTGCAGATCGAGGACATTCATTGGATGTTCCCTCGAAAAAGGGGCGTGAACCATTTCAAGCCATAAGAACGACCGAACAAGGTCCGCTCTTCCTCTCGCCTACGCTCTTCTTCTCCTTCTCCGTCCTCGGACACGCTGCTCTCCAACGTTGCTTCCGTGCTCATAGCGCAAGCCCCCTCAGCACAGGGGCTGAGAGAAAAAGCCATTTTAATGGCTCCTTTGGAAGCTTTCGTTCTTTTCTTTTCTTTTCTTTACTAAGTTTATTCAACTATTCGCCTCTCCACGCAAGGAAGACTAATTCTGGAACATTGTTTGTTGAACCTTTCAAATACCGCGCGAGGACAGAACAAAAGACCACGTGCTCCAGCGTGCGCCGGTCTCCAGCACGCGCACGCCGGTTTCAAAAGATCCAGCGCGCCCCGATGTCCAGCTCACGCACATTGGACACTTTGCAAGTATCACTTTCTCTATGGAGATTTAAATGCTGCTTTAAATTGTTGCTGTGATCTGATCGTTGTTGGCTTCAAAAAGTTACTGATTATGATTTCCATACCTGAGCTCCTTATGTGATCTCATTCTATTTTCTCTCTCTCTCTCTCTCTCTCTTTTATTTGGATTCCGTTATGTCTTGTATAAAGCTTATTGTTTGTATTGTCGTACGCATATTTACTCTGTGTGATTTGTAGTTTAATGTATTACTAGTTTAATTATTAAAAACCCATATACTGACGATTGGCTTGGACTCCACCCCACTTACATTACGAGTCACTGAGATGTCTGATCTATAGCTACAAGCTTTAAATTTAGAAACTAAATTTATCATAAGGATAGGATAATGTTTTCATGGCCAGAGACTATTTTTCCTTGAATTATAAGGCGTGATAACCTTATTGAAAATTGATAGGTCAACAGTGGTTTGCTGGAGATACCACTGTTTGATTTGCAGTAATTTACAGTAAGAGATCACAATAATTGATATGAAGAATGTAATATTGACATATTAATGAGTAAGTTACAGTGCCCTGTGATTATTTATTGGTATAGGCAATTGAGCTATTTTTCATAATCAATCAAATTTAATGTAACTGTCATCTGAGATATAAATTAATCATATTCCTGATTAATTATTCAAATTCCCTATATATCATTTGAGTTAATTATTCTGTAAAACTCATTGTTGTTACAAACTGTTGCTGAAGGGATTCTTTTTACTTTCTACTCCATGGCCTTCTGTTCCGGGATGGAGAGAGGGTAGATACGGCCTTCAGGTAGAGTGACTCCAGGTAGCAGGTCGATGGCGCAGTCCCATGGCCGATGAGGTGGTAACTTGGTAGCAAACTGCTTGTTGAACACATCCTGGAATGCCCTGTACTCAGCAGGAATCTCTACTTGATGCTGGTGTAACACAGGTTAAATGAAGTTAATTATTTTATTTAGACAATTTAGTTATATGATTGTCCCTTAATAAAAGTTGAAAAGTGATGTATTATAAAAAGAAAAAAAAAATGATTTAACTCAAACAGTTGACGTTTTAAGTTATTACTATTTGATTGGTGATTGACCAATGAGCGAGCGTCATCACGCGCTGTGTGTGTGTGTGTGTGTGTGGTTGGACGCGCCTGCGTAACGAGAAGAGAGCTGAGCATAGAGGAGAGAAGACGCGAGTCGATCTCTGCGATCAAAACTAGAAGTATATAATTGAAGAAAAGTAGAAAACCTTTATTTGATAAATTTAATACCAAGCAGCGTATGGAGAAGCCGAGTGAATGTTGTTGAGTCACATTTCACTCCAGGCTTATAGTGAATCGTGTGGGTATTCATCGTTCACCAACGCCATTGCTGGCCGACGCGTGCTTGGGTGAAAGCAAAAGACGCTAAATATAGAGGTAAATGATTAATATAGGATTAAAAGTTCTTGTGAAAAATTAATATTGATATGTTCTATCGTTTAATTGTACTATTTCACTCTAAATGAGTATAAGTGTGGTCATAGTGAACCGCGTGGTTATTCCTCCATTTCAGTTCACCGGCGCCATTATTGGTCACATGCGCCTGTGTGAGGAAGACAGATAGGATTGTTCTAGAGGTAAATTAGTGTGATATATGATGTCTTGAAACACATATTTGTGTGTTAATTGTTTATTTTGATTGTTTCGATCTTTGATGTGAAATTATTTCTGAAATCACTAAATGAATGCTCTGGTCTGTGATCAGGCCAGGTATTTTTTGTCCCTTTCTTTTTTTTTTTCTTTTTCCTTGTATTTCTATTTTTTTTTCCTTGGTTCTGGATTGTGATCTTCTGCGATATCCTGTGAAATTCACGTTTGATGGCGAGCCACCCGAATCTGCTACAGAGAGGAAAAGACTACAATTCATAAAGAAGAGGACCATATCCTTTCTTTCATTCTCCAGTCTTGCTTTAAGTAAGACAATTCCTATTAGAGACTATTGAATACTTTTTTTTTTTTGAGATTAACAAATACAAGGATTGACAATAAACTGATCCATGCTTTGAATAGCATTGAACACTCTTGATGGTGTATGGTTACCCATAGCCATAAGTTGATTGAAATTGATATGTGATATATTTTGAGAAAGGTGTTTTAAAAGAGAAAAAAAAGACACCACTCCTTTATTGAGTATTTTTGTTTATTTTATTTTATTTCTTTTTTTGACATTTAATTTACCAGTCTGTACAATACTTTTCTGTTTTCTGGGGTAAAAGAAGAGTGCACTCTCGAGGGGATTTTCATGCTTGAGATTTGTATCATTGCCTGATATTGTATTTAACCTGATTATAATTCTCACTGGAAATCTAATTACATACCAGTTTGCATCTAACTTGTGTTGTTTCTCACTACAACCCGCTACCTCTTTTACGACTCTTAAAATCTTCTGATAAACCTATTTGCACCAACAGCAATTCATTTAATTAATTATTTGTTAAATTCTTTAAACACCTGTTACAATGGACTTCTGAACTCTCAACTGAAGTCGAACAAACTGGAAGCTTGGGTTTTTGCACTGAAGACGAAGAAGAGGGAGGAAATAGGGCTCTCGGGTTCCTCTTGACCGGAGCTAGATAGGTATGAGTACAGTTTTCGCCCCAACGAAGGACCTCCCCGGATTTCCTGTCAATGGTGGGTTGATGTTGGACCAACCAGGGGTGTCCCAGGATGAGCTCAGCAGTAGACTCCTCTAGCACCAAGAATGAGATGTCCTCTGTGTGTAAACAGCCAATGCGGAGCATTAATGTGGGAGAAACATGACTGATTCGACCTCGATCCAGCGGCTTTCCTTGAATGGCTTGGATTCTGAGTTCTTGATAACTGTGGTGCTTGCGGATGTTCAGTTTTTAGAGGAGCTGGGTTGAAATGAAGTTCCCCGCTGAACCGGAGTCGAGGAGGGCTTGCGCTGAGACACAGACAGATGAACCATGGTACGGTTTAAGGATTCAACTTTAAGAGGGATCTGAATGGAGCTTACCGCTGAACGTTGAGGTCGAACAGGGCAGGAGCAGATGAGATGATTGTCGCCCCCGCAGTACAGACAAAGGTGAAGCTGGATGCGACGCTGACGCTCTGAAGGAGTGAGATGGGTGTAGTCCACTTTCATGGGTTTGTCACTTTAAATGGATTGTCACAGGCAGATAAGCATTGAGATACTCGAATGGTTTTTTGAATAAGGTTCTCAATTCCCATTGAGCCATCATAAACTTCCAGCAGCTGACGGATGTTTGAATTCAGGCCATGGCGGAAAGCAGTAATCAGAACAGATTAGTTCCAACCACAGGATGCCGCCAGGGTGCGAAACTGGAGAGCATATGTGCTGACAAAAGAATTCCCTTGACGGAGATTGTAAAGCTGATCATGAACTGAGAGATCTGAAACTGCTTGGCCAAAGACTTTCCTAAAATGAGAAATGAAACCTGACAGGGACTTTAACACTTGAAAATTTGAATTCCAGAGAGATTGTGCCCATTGGAGGGCTCTGCCAGATAGTAGAGATAATCAAGGCCACCCAGGCAGAATCGTCTGTAAACTGATGCACTTGCATTTGGAAATATAATGAAACCTGAAGCAAAAAAAACGCTGCAATCCTCCGCCTCACCACTGAATGGCACTGGTCGGACCATGGGACTCGCAGAGGCAGCTGGCGAAGCAGCGGGTGTTTGCGGAAGTTGGTGTTGGCGTGCAGAGTGAAGGATTGCTTCGGGATGGTGGGTGGGTTGTCCGGTAAAGATGAAAGGATTGACTGGCACACTGAACTAGTTCAGCAAACGGGTCTTGAGACGGATTCCCCACAGGTTCCGTAGAATTCTGCATCTTAGGTCTGGTCTTCTGTCACGGATGAGACAGGAGGCAGACAAGGTGGTAAGTCTAATAGCTTTATTAACAGAATGCTCCGAACCAGATGCAGAATATGAGAGCGAACAGGATGATATGAACCAATGTCGACTTAACTGAAGAGTCTAGATCACAGGAAGTGGGTGAGGGATCACAGAAGGAGGACTGAAGACAGAGGAAGACTGGACGATCTTTGGGAGATGACTGATGAGTTGCGGATTCTCAGGTGAGTGTATAAATAGAGTCTGTATGCAATGAAATGACGAGACCAGACGAAGACTGAAGGGTGAGAGTGGGTATATAAAGATGAGCAGTGATGAAGGATAGCAGATGACGGTGATGAGGATGAAGAGATGCAGGTGATGATAATTAATATTCAGGGGATAACGAGCGAGTGGGAGGAGGGAGTGATGATGAGGATGGTGTTGATGGTGGAATCCTGACAGTATGCTTTCAAAGTCTCCCAAAGAAGGGAGGCTGAGATCCCTGGAGTTCTGTTGGTAGTAAGAAAAAAGTCAATTCGATTAGAAAAACAACTTAACAAAATCCTCATTAGATGGCAAGCACGTATTGAGACGCCACGGGGGGCACATATGTTTGCGCTCCTGTATGAATAACTCCAGTGTGGTCAGAGCATAATCTGATATTAGAATATCATCATAAGAGCAAGACTGAACAGAATAGAGAAAATGGTTGTCCAGGAGATATTAATCAATACGACAAAAGAAGTGATGTGAGAGAAAAAAAGAATACATTTTACCAGACGGATTAAGAAAGCGGCATGGATCAGAGACCGAGAACTCATCCATAAAAGATAAAATTGTCTTAGAAGACTTTGAGGGCACTCCTTGTCAAGTAGAAGAACGATCTAATAGAGGTGAAGAACTTTGCTATGTTTAATAGGCTGATTTAAATCATTACAGTTCCAGCTAAAAAAAATTGAATCATGTCCATGAATGTCGTGCTGCATGCTATTCAAGTATTAATGCACACTGCAACATGGAATATATGAATGTAACAGTCACAGAAATAAATAAAACATGGGCGACCTGACAAACTAAAAGACAAAACTCACAGCGAGAGAAAAAGAGAGAACTCCTCAGTGTTGTAGTCGAGACCAGCTCATTCGAGTCAGAGTCCAGATCGAGTCCAGAGATGGTCGAGTCCGAGTCAAGACCGAGTTCAGAAAGGGTCGAGTCCGAGTCAAGACCGAGTTCAGAAAGGGTCGAGTCCGAGTCAAGACCGAGACCAGAGAGATTGGGTCTGAGACAAGACCTAAAGAAATCTTCAAGAGTATGTAAAATGTATGATGGAAACAATAAAGGATAAAAGGGCCACATAGTATGTGGTGTAAAGGTAATATTATTAGAATTATGAATTGTTACTTGTCAATATTAAGTGCTCATTTTCACATAACATCGTTGTACCACTATACACATCCATATAACCTTTCTAGTACACATAACATTACTGTACGACTCTATATTGTAATTCCACATAACACTTAAGGTACAAGTAACATCACTGTACCACTATACCTGTAAATGTTCAACTGTAACAGCTTTTACATAACTTTTAACCCTGAAGCTTAACTAATGACTGCTAATATCCTGAAAATGTCTTGGATTATGTGCACTTTAGATGTTGTGAAGATTAAAGATGGGCATAATTACTTTTCAAAAAAATAAGTGAGGAGACCATCCTGCTACCCAACCGAGCACGATGTGGTCTCATGATCAATCCACCCAGACTAAAATCTCTCTCTATTGGTGCAGAGGAAGTGGGGACTGACAAAAGGTACCATTTCATCACTTTCTGTAACAGCAATGGATAATCTAATGCTAATTTCACTGGATGGTGGGTTTTAATGCAGGGTAAAATACACACTAGTCGAAGTTTTTTTTAGTTACGGACGGCATACACACAAGAGCCGACTGACTGTCCAAGAAAATTTCATGCAAAAGTGTGTATGTGCCAGGGGAAGAAAGCTGGTTGAAATGCCATATAAGTTCAATGCCTTCTGTCAGACATTTTTTTTTGGGGGGGGGGGATGTTTAGCGTTGAGACAGTCAGTCTGTGTCTGTATTCATTATATAATTTAATTAAACAATATTTGTTTTTTTCTGTGACCATTTTGTCCTACTTTGTAAAAATAACACAGCTGAGAGAAATAATGTAGCAATGTGGCTTTCTGGAAATCGGGATCACTACGGGCGGATGGCAGGAGGGTAACTTAGGCCGGTGACACACTGCCCAGCCAACATTCTATCATGGGGCCATGTGGGCCCCATATGGGCTGTAAATATGGGGCCTACATGGGTTTGTCCATGGGTTCCATGTGGGCCCTATCTGAATTAACCCATATGAATCCCATATGGGGCCTGACTGGGGCTAATGTGGGGCCCAAATGGGCAACACATATAAGACCCATATTGGTCCCACTTATGACCCATCCAACAAAATAAAGGTGGGGCCTGACTGGGGCTAATGTGGGGCCCAAATGGAAAACACATATAAGACCCATATTTGTCCCACATATGACCCAGCCAACACAACAACTGTGGGGCCATTGTGAGCCCCACATGACTTTAAACATGGGACCTAGATGGGTTTGTCCATGGGTTCCATGTGGGCCCTGTATGAATTAGCCCATATAAACGTCATATAGAACCTAAGTGGGGGCCAACTGGGCAACATTCATAATCATACATCTGCTTGACTATTCCACTGGACATTCATCTACAAAAAATAAATAAAATAATTACATGAAAGCAGCAATTTAAAAGTTCAGTATATCAAGTACTTTATTATAATTCAGACATTTTCAATAAAAGTTTTTGTAAAGTGTTAAACACCAACATTACCATTTATTTTAATACAGGGTGATACCATCCCAACAGCTGGTTTTACATAACCAAACGTATGTAACATTTAAAATATATATATATAAACATATACACACACGTGTGTGTGTGTATAATATATATATATATATATATATATATATATATATATATATATATATATATATATATATATAAATATATATATATATATATATATATATATATATATAGACACACACACACACACATTACAGACCAAAGGTTTGGACACACCTCATTCAAAGAGTTTTCTTTATTTACATGACTATGAAAATTGTAGAGTCACACTGAAGGCATCAAGGGCTATTTGAGCAAGAAGGAGAGTGATGGTGGTGCTGCTCCAGATGACCTGGCCTCCACAGTCACCGGACCTGAACCCAATCGAGATGGTTTAGGGGTGAGCTGGACCGCAGACAGAAGGCAAAAGGGCCAACAAGTGCTAAGCATCTCTCGGGGAACTCCTTCAAGACTGTTGAAGACCATTTCAGGTGACTACCTCTTGAAGCTCATCAAGAGAATGCCAAGAGTGTGCAAAGCAGTAATCAAAGCAAAAGGTGCTACTTTGAAGAACCTACAATATGACATATTTTCAGTTGTTTCACACTTTTTTGTTATGTATATAATTCCACATGTGTTAATTCACATGTGTAAATTGTGTGAATCTACAATTTTCATAGTCCTGAAAATAAAGAAAACTCTTTGAATGAGAAGGTGTGTCCAAACTTTTGGTCAGTACTGTGTATATATATATATATATATATATATATATATATATATATATATATATATATATATATATATATATATATATATATATATATATATATATATAACTTTTTAAAAACAATTCTGTCTGTTCACCCAAACTTCTGATGCTTCCAAACAGTAATAAGATTTAAAAAGAGATTTTTCTGAAAATTCATGAATAGACTTTATATGGAGAGACAGAAATATCTTAATTTCATTAATAACATCACTTGTGTTTCAAAGATGAATGAAAGTCTTATGGGGTTTAAAGCAGTGGTTTCAAACCCCTGGAGGGCCACAGCCCTGCGTATTTTAGTTACAACCCTGTTCCAACACACATTACATCTAGTTTTAAAATAATCCTGAAGGGTTTGTTTAGCTGGATCAGGTACTTTTAAAGGGGGGGTGAAATGCTCGTTTTCACTCAATATCCTGTTAATCTTGAGTACCTATAGAGTAGTACTGCATCCTTCATAACTCCAAAAAGTCTTTAGTTTTATTATATTCATAAGAGAAAGATAGTACCGATTTTCATAAGAGAAAGATTGTACCGATTTTTCCCGGAAAAACACGAGCGCCTAGAGGCGTGACGTGTGGGCGGAGCTAAAGAATCATGAGTGCCAGTAGGCTTTTGCGTCGAGAGCGTTTGGAAGCTGTGACATTACCCAGAGATCTGCCTTGACATTGCCTTGAGGAAAAAAACATCATCCAAAATAAACCATGGCTAACAGTCAGATTCAGCCGTTTATTTATGATCCAGAATCAGATCCAGAGGCTAAAACTGAAAGAGAGCAGCAGCAGCAACGACTCGCTTCGAGCGGGGCTCGAACCCGGGTCTCCGATGGGAGGCGGACGCACTAACAAGGAGGCAGAGATATTTGAAGCAGTTTTACTCACCGCCTGCGGTTCCAACACATGATCGTGACCCTTTTTCGTTGGGATTGCATCATCCTTAAGAAATAAACGATACGCAAATCCGGCGTCAAACTGGCCCTTGTTTGTAAACCAAGAATCTCCGTTGATGCTCTGTAAAAATAAACTCCGTCCACTGGTCCCTTAATGCTGTTTTTTCTTTGGTAATCTGTGCAGGGTTGTCTTGCCCTGGCAACCAAAAACACTCCTCCTTTTGTGACATTTCGCGACGCTCTCGCTCTGATCAGTGATTGTCTGTGCACAGCCTCTCTCTGCTCTGCTATACGGGAGCACGCGCTCTTCCGGGAGAAGTGCCCTCAGGACCCATATAAGGAAATTCCGCTCCATCTAACATCACACAGAGCCATACTCGAAAAAAACTTTCCGAAACTTGTGACAAACCGGAAGGAGTATTTTTGGAACAGAAATACTCCTTCAAACGTACAACTTAATTTTTGAAACTTTGTCCATGTTTAGCATGGGAATCCAACTCTTTAACAGTGTAAAAAACTCAGTATGCATGAAATAGCATTTCACCCCCCCTTTAATTAGGGTTGGAGCCAAGTTCTGCCTTCCAGAATCAGAGTTGGTTTAAATCAATAGAAGAGAGAGAAAAGATTTTTATATGTTGGGTGAACAATCCCTTTTAAACACTTAAAACCTCAACGACAACATAAACCACAAAAACTGTTCAACTTACAATACAGTATTAAAATACTTGGTCTCAACAATTTGTATGGATGGACACAAAACTGATCACAGTGCTGTGACCTGATTGCTCTCTTTACGCCCGTCTCTAGCCCCCGTGAACCATTTTGAGAGTCCCTTTTTTGAGAGTCTTTCTGGTCACTGCGCTCTTCTTCAGTCCACCTATAAAAACAAAAGTTTACACATTTAATCATGAAATGTCCAGCTTCAAACTTGGTTGACATTTTATTTTATAGTGTCCCTGTCACAGTGTAGGTGTACATATAACTACTTAGTAATTAACAACATTTTACTTACTACAGCATTAAAATGTTAGTTCTCCCCAAAATGAAAATTGTAATTTACTCACTCTCATGCTGTCCCAAACCCATAAAACTTGTTCGTCTTCTAAACAATTGATTCATCTTCTGTCCCTCCACTGAAATTAATTTTTTTGTAGGTTTGTACTGACAGGAGGCTAAGTATATGATGAATGAACTAAATGAACTAAATTAATGTGCAGTTTATTTCAAAAATATGTAAAATGTAACAAACACTGTAAAATGGTGTTACCCATATGTTAATATTTACTGCTGTAGATAAGAGAATAACTAAACCAAATAGAAAAAAACGGATGCTTTACACACATTACAAGCTTTAGCGAGATATAACTTGGATGATCCAATCAAGATTTTTAGACATGTATAGAGGGCCTGAAATTAATTACTCTCTTAGGTGACTCTTGTGAGAGGGATGAGGGGGCATTTTATTTTTTTGACATTTTAAAATATATACATTTATCTCACCTAAATGTTTAATCATGCACTGCATTTTTGTTTTGACATTCATGAAATGGTTGCACAATAGCTTACAGACAGCACAAGCCTGATTTCATAAGCTGTATGTGAGGCAATGTTACACCAGGTTCACGCATACTCCGTTTGCAGTATACAGACTATGTGCAGTATGTAATTGTGCAGAAGCAGCACATAATCTCCTTGTGCTTTCACACAGGAGTCTGCAACTGATCCGTGGCTGTTTACTACAGACAGTACATTTATCCATTATCTTGATTTCGAATCCAAAAATTGTTCCTGAAAATGCTTTTTCAGCTTTGTGATTTTTTATTATTATTATTCGTACAGTACAGCAATACAATCTTTCATAGATGTGTTTAAATGAAATAAAAGAAACACATTATTGAATGCTTTTTACTTTTGCATTTACTTCTAGATTGATATATTAAAGGGATAGTTCACCCAAAAATAAAAATTATGTCATTCAATTACATTAAATAACATTAAAAACACATTTACCACATATGACGTCAAAGAGGCACAGATCTCGAAATCTCCTCTTTTGCTTAGACGGCCAAAGAGATTGTACTGGATCGCCAATTCATTTGAAATCAGGAATCTCATCCTCCTCGTAGCATCATCCAGTGAAGAACCACCAATATCTGCTGCCTTTGCAGCCTGAGAACAAACACAAACAAAATCATTTGTAGATGACATCCATAAATCAGTTCATCTGCAGAGTGATCTCAGAACATGAAGTTCATTTTAGATTCTCTCTTTTTTATAGTGTTGGAAATAGTACCTACTTCGGTACTGATATTCTTTTAAATAATAGTAATAATTTTAATAATTATTATTTTTATTTATATAGCGCATTTCCAATGCCCAAAATGTGGCGATACCAGCATTTCCAGCACTTGAGTTCATGCATTTAACAGATATGTCTGATTTACTACAATCATCGCTTCACCCTCCTCACTGAGCACTTACACCGATATACACAGGACAATTTGAAAGCCGCATCTCAGAGCATCTGTCTATGAGCAGATATATTTGGGGTCCGCTGACAGATCTGCTGATAGATGTGGCTTTCATATGCTCCCGTGTGTCTGTGTAAGTGCTCAGTGAATAACATTAATCGGTGATCATTGTACCCAATCACAGAGCATATGAAAACAATGGCCAATCAGAAACGCTTTAATCTGCTCAAAAGTGCACAAAATGCTTGCAGGATATTGCTGGTATAGTAATATTTTTTAAAATTTCTATAACAACTGATACCGAAGTCCCTCCCCATTATAAGCATGAGCACATTACTGCGCAGTAGCAGTAGGGGGCCATCAACATGGCGGCCACGCTAAGTAATGACGTCGCGACGCCCAAGCACTACACCTGAATCTGGCAACACGGAGGCTGCACCAGCGCGCACATAAAAGCCTAAAGAATGGTGGTCTCAAAACTGTTTGAAATCCACCCCCACCTGCCGTTTTTAGGAGCAAGTTACTTCAAATGTATTACAAACTAAGTATTTTGCCATTCAAACGCGGTTAATACTATAAATTGTGTGGAAATTCAGTTTCCACTCAGGTGGAGAAAATGGCGGCAAGACGGACACAAAATGCACAAGTGAAGCATAAATGAACAACAACCGAGAATCCTACTTCATTAATGGAAGGCAAGAACAAAACTACACCATTAAGTCAACAAAAACGACATGCTTAAAGCCTTTATAGACATTTTTAACGATAACGCGGCCAGAAAAAAAATACAACATCACAATTTTAAAGGCTACATTATGTTAACTGTAAATTAAACGTTCAAAACAATGTTCCCAATACTTGAAACCGTGGATAATTAATCAATTTCTTGAAAATATGCATTTTACCTGCCTATTTCCGATCCGTGTCGACCGCTGCGTGCTGACTGTTAAAAGTAGTAACTCCTGCCGTGCTGCCGCACCACTGTGCTTAGAGACTGTATCTGCGCACAGCGCGGGAATTCCTTTTATTCTAATATTAAAATCTTTACAGCTATAAATTTAAATATACGCTTATTTTCAGCCAAGATCATTGACATATGATATTATATGATATAATATTATGTGAAATAAAAACGAACTCAAATTTTAATACAACAGGACTACTTTGTCAAGCGGAAGGTTGTGAGAACATTTGAGAGTGTAGAGGAAAGTCCCATGTGAGACCGATGTAATTCTACTCTAGAGTTAAAATAAAAATAAAAATAATTTTAAAAGGGTTGTCCCTGCTGAGATGTGTGCAGTAAAAGGAAAATGTATTTTTGCATAGGCAGGGTAACATTTTAATATTGATAATTTTAATTTTAAAATACTTTTTTTTTTTAAACATTCTATTTATTCGGGTTTTTTTTGTTGTTTTTTTACGTTGGCACAAAAACAAAAAACATTCCAATACAAATTTTTTACACTTTTATACAAATCCTGATTTAGCACTAGAGTTAATATCATAATTATATACCGGTATGGAAAAAGAAAAAGGAAAAAGAAAAGGAAAAAGAAAATACGTGTTTGGGGGGGGGGGGGGGGGTGGGGGGGTACTTGTATGAGAATTCAACTACTGCTTTCTTATTAAAATAATTGATAAAAGGCTTTTTTTCAATTTTTTTTTCAATTTTTTTTTTGCTCTATTTTATCACTGACACCAAAACAGCTAAAATTGTGTCTGGATCCAACTGCTTTCCCAACATTTCTGACAGCAACTGAAAAACTGAAATCCAATAATTACCAATCTTAGGACAACTCCAAAATATATGATGCTGGTGTTTGACCACACCTATCACATAGTGGGTCTACAGAGGGAAATATATTAGAGAGCTTTAGTTTAGACAGGTGGAGTCGATGTAGGTTTTATACACATGGAAGAAGAATTAACTCGTTCTTGTGCTTCATCCCATTGCCAATCTATATTTATTCCTAAAAAGTGGCTTTTAACCAATAAAGTTTAAAGGAGTAAATATGTATTTAAGTCTGAAGTTGTTTTGCCCACACAGATCCCACAAAGGTCTCATATCTATATGGGACCCACGTAAATTGCCCATTCGCAGCCCATTCCCAAATAGATCCCATGAAGGTCCCATATGTTCAAACCTAAATGGGACCCACATTGTGAATCACACATGGGACCCACGTAAATTGGCCATCTTCAGCCCATGCCCACATAGATCCCATGAAGGTCCCATGTGTTCAAACCTAAATGGGACCCACATTGTGAAAAACACATGGGACCCACATAAATTGCCCGTCTTCATCCCATGCCCACACAGAACCCATGCTGCCCAGGTATAACCCATATGGGGCCCACATATCAATGTTGGCTGGGTGGCTGCGTGGCGTCTCTGCTGCATGCTAGAAGGGTGGTGGCTGCTTCGCGTTTTCTGTGTCTTTACACACCAGAAGCGTGTCTGATGCGGCGCTGGCGCACTGCTTCTGCTATAGGTGACACAGAGAAAGGCCGCCGAAAAACCAGGCTCTTGCAAAATAGAGTATGTTTGACAGGTGCAATATTTGAAAATCGATAATTATTATTATTATTTTTTTAATTACATTTATATCTGAATTTATGCCAACCTATAGACTTTCAAATATCAAAATGTCATGATTTAATATGTATTTGTGTACATAATGACAAGTGACATATAAACATATTTTCCTAGTTTATTTTGCCTGGAAACGCTTCCAACACGCGCGTGTTCGCGTGAAAATAGGCGTCAGTTCTATTTCTAGCATGCACGCATTTTCCGCGCGGCTCGAGCTGCGCCTGGGATGCGCGTCTCACGCAGGCAGTCTGCAAGCTCTAACCTGTTAACATGGGAGCCGAATTAAAAACAGACACGCCACGCAGCTGAGATGCTTGCGCCATGCATCCAGTGTGTCGCTGGCCTAACATCTCACGTCACAAGAAAATCACCAGTCATTGGATGTATCAATCATACATCAATTTAAAGAAACATTAACATACAGTAATAATCATGAAATATTTTGATTGGGACTCGAGTGGACTCGGGCATAAGTCCGATTCCTAATATGTTCGAGTCCGAGTCAATACCTAGTCAAAATGCACACAAGTCCATGACAAGACCGAGACCATTAAAATACGGTCTCGAGACCGAGTCCAAGACCGAGTCCGAGTCTCGAGTACTCAACACTGCCTCACACCTCCACTCACCACCTGAAGCGTCTTCCCAAACAACACGCGAGCAAATCCCACAAGCTACCGAAAACATCCTAACACACTCCATTAACAGCACAAACCAGTAGTGCTCATGCGAATTGTAATAAAACATAGAATAAATATATAAACAAACACAGTAGGAAAATATGAAAAGTGACTCAAGTCCAAGTGACACAAACTTAAAGCAGGGCAGCTTACCAACAGAAAATGGTTTACATTAACCCCCAGTTTACCAAACAGATTGCCGGCCACTTTCAAATTGTAGCTCCAGAAGAGACACCAGACTTTAAGTTCACCTTGACAAAGTCCATTGCAGTGCCTGGGTCCTCAAAGTTGTGTGTAGCTCCACTGGGAAGAGTGATCTTCAAAATCGCGGGAAACCTCAATACAAACTTTACTCCAGGACACGAATGTAACAGACGTTTAACGTCTGTGAATGCAGCACATTTCTTTGCAAATGATGAAGTATAGACAGGAAAGAGAAACAGTCTTTTGCCTTGGTGGAGAAAAGGGGCCTCACTGGCCTAATGTAAAATGTCATTCCTCATATGAAAAAAGTGCACATAAATCACAAAGAGTTGGGGTGGTTTACCAACACTGGGCTTGGATCGGAGAGTACGATGAGCCCGATCGATGTTTGAATGCTTTGACTACATACATTTTTTTATTACCTTTCTGAACATGTACAGTATACTGTCCACACACACTTTCAATGGAGGGACAGAAGGCTCTAACACTAAATCTTAAATATCTTAAACTGTGTTCTGAAGATGAACGGAGGTCTTACAGGTTTGGAATGACATGAGGGTGAGTCATAAATGACATAATTTTCCTTTTTTGGGTGAACTAACCCTTTAATCCAAGAAAATGAAAGACAGAAAATTACACTTACTGCTCTTGACTGAACTACTTTGTAGTTTTAACAAGATTTAATCCACAGCAAACCTAAAATTATTCCGACACCAGATATAATTTTTTTTTACATTTTTTATTAGTGGGCGCAGGACACTATAGTTCATTTATGTAAGTGAGTAGGCTATAGCAAAATAAAGCAAACTGTGAAGTATTATACCCCAAAATTCTTCATACTGTAGACTACCAGTGAAATTGAATTGGTCAACAAAGTATTGATAGTTGGCATACTAACAGTTGTCTGAAGTTACACCTTTTTATCAAAGTTTTCTGGAATTAAGAAGACAAATTTCTTCTGACAGTTTAACTCTTCTATTTTTTGTTCTATTTTATTACCATGTTCTAAACTTTAGCAAATAAACTATGTCAATGTGAGAAATGTTGAAGGTATCTGAATACATTTTGGTTTGACTGTATATTTTATTTTACACTGAAGACTATTGCTATTTTACATTTGATTATTCAGATTCTGTACTGACACTTACACCTACATTAAACAAGCGTAAACAATGTGTAAATAGCACAAAATAAATAAATAGAATGAACATGGAAATTAAACAATTTCATACACACATATATATATATATATATATATATATATATATATATATATATATATATATATATATATATATATATATATATATTTTTTTTTTTTTTTTTTTTTTCTTTATCATTTCTGCAATGATAAAATGGATAGCATCGAAATATAATAAAAAATGTAGAATCTACATAATCTTGTAATTCAACTTCAATCATCCCACCTAAAGAAAAACTGCAGTGCTTTACAACTATGAAAACTATAACCTACCACTTCATCTAAACCAACAATATGTTCACTGTACAGAAATAGCACTTGTTAAAGGGGTCATTTGATGCAATTTCAAATTGTCCTTTCTCTTTGGAGTATTACAAGCTCTTGGTGCATAAAGAAGATCTGTAAAATTGATCTGTAAAGAGATATTCTTTATACAAGTTAAGAGTCAACCACTCCCTCCTAAAATGGCTCGTTCTAACATGCCCCAACATGTCTATGTCACGATGTGGGAAGATTTGCATAACACCACCCAAATGTTAACAAAGAAAAAAGGCGTATTTTATTCTCGTTGCAGCCGGCGCCATGTTATGGAAGAGACACTATGTTTTGTTGTAAAAGTAAAATTACTTTGTTTCACCTTCCAAAAGAGGACATAACTAGAAATCAGTGGTTAAGTTGTATTTACAACACTGTTACAGAACAGTTCAACCCAAATATTTAGATTTGTGCTTATAGAGGATAAGGACTGTTTCCTGCACCAGTAGCCTACAATGCGTCTATGGCACAAAGGCTGTTTCTATAAACTGAGGCAGTTCCAACTTTGAAAGGACAATGTTGCGCTTCTCACTCACAGTCTGTAAGTAACGTTACATTTTTTTATATTCAATAATTTGCCAGTGATGATTCAAATGCGAGTTTTGAGCAGTGCAGAGTAGGCTTACATATTTTCAATATAAAAAGTGATTGTGGACTGGATATTTTTGTACCTTTTATCACAGTCTTGGGCATGTCAAAGATTAGTTACAAGATTGGCTTTGATGCATTGTTAGTTTTTGTGCAGCATTAGATTTTAATTTTTCTCCCTCATTTGTTGTTGCTGGCAGTTTTTGCTCCATTGACTTCCATTATAACAACATTTTTTGGTTGCAAAGCCATGACACCATATAATCATGCATTCTTGATTGTTTGTGGTTTTCCCAGTTAGGCCTGTGCAAAAAAAAGGCTTAGTTTTTGGCTTGTATATAGAGTTATATGGAGTATAACAGCAAATTGTAGTGTTTGTGTGTATGTGAGATTCTTGATTGTTGGTGGTTTTCCCTGTTGGGAAGAGATACATTTTTATTTTTTATTTTTTTTTTACAGTTAATCACTAGATCACTAGACCATTAACCCTTTGCTGATGAACGTGTCAGGGTGGGGAAGTTGTTTCTCTCCAAAGCGTAAGTGTTGTTGTATTGAGTTGTAATCTGTATTAGTCCTCTGCTGAAAACTTTACTTGTGCATAACTTAACGCAGAACGGTGTTATTAATGCATAGTTATTTTATTTAGAGGTGAGAAAGGTGCTCCATATAGACCCTTTGTGCTTCCAGTGTAAAGCATTCAAGTGAGTGTTCACATTTATTGATTGTAAAATTGTTTAACAGTGTTTCACTAGAGTGAAATGGTTTCATTGTTCTAATGTCATGTGTTTCAAATGTTAAGGAAAAGTTTTATATTTTGTCCCTTTATCATCCACAGAGGGAAATCAAGTCAGCATAGGCAGTGTTAACGTGCTAGAGCGGAGATGAGCTGTAAGTTTGAATCATCAAATTAGTCCTATGAGTACTGATTTAGTAAAGTAATGTTGACTGCATATTAAATTGTGCATATGTGTTTGTAATGTATTAGGGACATCTAAAAATGCAACTTCTAATTTCCTTTGCATGTACTTTTCATGTAACTTGGGTAGCCTTATTTGGTTTGACAATTTTGTTTTGTTGATTGCTGTTACACCTGTGTTTTTATTTGTTTTCCAGCATGAAAGGCCACTACAGTTGTCTATGTTAGCTGGTTATTGTGAATGTGAGAAAAGAGACACCCTCATTTCTTTATGAGGATCAAACTCTATTGTTCTCTGTGGCTGTATTTAAGTTTTAATTTCTCTGTCTAAATTCCACAAATTTGCATACTTAATGCTGCGCTGTTTCAAGTACAGTCTGGAATAAAAGACCCTGTTTAAATTCTTGATCCTGTGTACAGTTTCACCAATTCATATCCCGGGCAACACATACACGCACACACACACACACACACACACACACACACACACACACACACACACACACACAAACACACACACACACACACACACACACACACATATACACGCACACGCACACATACACAAACACGCACACACACACACACACATATATATATATATATATATATATATATATATATATATATATATATATATATATATATGTATGTATATGTATATATATATATATACACTAGATGATAGATGCAGAAATGTCCTTGAAAGAAATTTAAACACTGACATAAATAATTTCTTAACGTTCACATAAACAAATCCATAATCCTTGGACTTATTATAGCACTACCCAGTGGACTGGATTGGTGTTCTCTTCTCTGAGTATCAATTGGGATTTGGAATCATTACATCAATTTGGAGTCTTTGCTATTTACAACTTCTGAAACTTTAGGGTGTAACAATAAAATACATTCAAATAAAATAGCCAAACAACAGTTGAGGATTCAATGTGCCAACCCCAATTGGCATATGAAGACACAATAAAAGGAAGCACAGTCCCTGTCCTTTCTCAGAGGTTCCTGTCCTGCGTACATATTGGCATGGAAAAGAGGACTGCGTCACTGCTGCATCTACTGCTCTTGGTGTATGGGGTCTGTGTTCCAGTTTCAGCACAAGTATGCAGACTGCTTGGTCAGCCTGTCCTCCCTCTACTTTCTGCACAAAAAGATATCAATATTGGGGCAGTTTTATCATTCCACAGAAGTGCTCTGTTAAAGATGCATACCTTCACTTCTGAACCAGAACAAACAACATGTGGCAGGTCTGTATGAAAACAACTGTTTAGAACTGACATAAGACATTAATTAAAAACAACCTAATAAATAATTCTGATGATCTTGCAAGAATTAAAGACCACAAACTGATTCTCTATTTCCACAGCTTCAACTTGCGTGGGTTTAAATTTGCTCAGACACTGATTTTTGCTATAGAGGAGATAAATAATAGCACACACCTGTTACCTGGTATTTCTTTGGGCTATAGTATATATGATTCATGTAGCTCTATAGCTCAAACTATTCTTTCAAGCATGTCTTTGATGAATGGTTATAAACTGACTTTGAGTGATACATCCTGCTCTAGACCACCAGCTGTTTATGCCATTGTTGGAGAGTCAAACTCCTCTCCCACCATAGCACTGGCTTCAGTAGTTGGTCCTTTCAGCATACCTGTTGTAAGAACTCTTACTTATTTGCTCTTTGATAACATGTTGAATCAGCGTATGATGAAGCACAGGAACATGCACCATTTGTAAATGATTTGAATTAAAATGAATAGCAATTGTTTTAAATATATGAAGCAATGTTTATATTGTAGCATTTGTAATGTTTATGAAACTGTTATTTGTATAGTAATGATAAAAAGGGGTTATGTTTCTTGTAGATCAGTCATTTTGCCACATGTGCTTGTCTGAGTGACAAAAAAAGATATCCATCCTTCTTCAGAACAATACCCAGTGATTATTACCAAAGCAGAGCACTGGCTCAGCTTGTAAAGTACTTTGGCTGGACCTGGGTTGGGACAGTCAGGAGTCGTGGAGACTATGGTAATTACGGCATTGCAGCATTTGAGGAGGCTGCAAAAGAAGAGGGGGTATGTATTGAATACTCCGAGGCCATATTAAGCACCGATCCAAAAGAGCAGTTTCTGAAGACACTAGAAGTGATAAAGAAGGGCACTGCCAGGGTGGTGGTTGCTTTTGTTGCATTAGGAGATTTTGTTCCCCTCCTGAAAGTAATGGTTCAACAAAACATCACAGGGCTTCAGTGGGTTGGGAGTGAATCCTGGATCACTTCTCGAACTCTTGCTGAAACAAAGGACTACAGTTTCCTATCTGGAGCTGTGGGTTTTGCTATAGCAAATGCCAAACTTACTGGCTTGCGCAATTTCCTAGTGAATGTGCACCCTGATCAAGAACCAAACAATGAAATTTTAAAAGAATTCTGGGAAACAACTTTTCAGTGCTCTTTCAGGACCACGGGTAGTAGTGCCTGTAGTGGCTCAGAGAAACTGGCAGAGCTGCAAAATGAATATACTGATGAATCAGAGTTACGAATTGCAAATAAAGTGTACACTGCTGTGTACGCTGTAGCATATACACTACATAACATATTAGAAGACTTCAGATACTCCACAAACAGTAGCATAAAAATAAAACACACACCACAAAAGGTATATAATATAAGATAAAAAACAAAAACAAAAAAAATCTTATAGTAGAAAATCATTCTGAATCTAATTATGTTTCTGGTCTTTCCTCTCAGATGTTGGCTTATATGAGGGATGTAAGATTCACTGTTAAAACAGGTGAAGAGATTTTCTTTGATGCAAGTGGTGATCCAGTGGCAAGATATGACCTGGTGAACTGGCAGCCTGCTGGGAATGGAGGTCTGCAGTTTGTGCATGTGGGAGTGTATGACAGCTCACTGTCTTCAGAACAACATCTTAGGATCAATCAGGAGCGTGTATTATGGGCAAAAAACACTAGACAGGTACATCAATATTATATAATGTATCATAAGTGGGCATGTTAAATAAACGTTTAATTGTGAAAAGAACAACAACTAAAGAACAGTTAAAAAGTATGTATGAAATATCTATAAAACAATTGTATAAAAGCATAAAAAAGTATAAAAGTAATAACAGCAATTATGTTATGGAAGCAATTCATTAAAGACTTAAAATTGTCATGCATTGTGTGAGAAATTATTTTTGCATAGTTGCCTGTGTCCATGTGCAGTGAGAGCTGCCCCTCCGGCACCAGGAAGGCTGTGCAAAAAGGACGACCTGTCTGCTGTTATGATTGTATTCCATGTGCAGAGGGTGAAATCAACAATTTAACTGGTAAATAAAAAAAAATAAAAAAAGCCACTGAGTATCTCTCATGAACATAATATATTATATAATACTGTCCATTATTCTTTCTTTTCTTCCCTTTTTTTTCTTTACAGATTCTATTGACTGTTTTCCTTGTGATTTGGAATACTGGTCGAATGAAAGCAAAGACAAATGTATATTAAAAGTGGTTGAATTCCTGTCCTATACAGAAATCATGGGAATGGTGCTCTGTATTCTCTCCTTCTTTGGGGTGTTATTAACAGCAATAGTATCTTTTCTTTTTTTATCTTCATAAGGAAACACCTATTGTAAGAGCCAACAACTCAGAGCTGAGCTTCCTGTTGCTCTTCTCGCTCTCAATGTGTTTTCTTTGTTCACTTACTTTCATTGGTCGTCCCACTGAATGGTCCTGTATGTTACGTCACACAGTATTTGGGATCACTTTTGTCCTCTGTATCTCATGTGTTTTGGGTAAAACAATAGTGGTCTTAATGGCTTTCAGGGCTACACTTCCTGGAAGTAATGTCATGAAATGGTTTGGGCCTCTTCAGCAGAGACTCAGTGTTGTTTCCTTAACACTAATACAGGTGATTATCTGTGTGCTCTGGTTATCAATATCCCCACCTTTCCCATATATGAATTTGAGCTATTACAGAGAAAAGATCATCCTTGAATGTAACTTAGGTTCAGGTCTTGGTTTCTGGGCTGTTCTGGGTTATACTGGTCTTCTATCAATCTTGTGTTTTGTTCTGGCTTTTTTTGCTCGGAAGCTCCCTGATAACTTCAATGAAGCCAAGTTCATCACATTCAGTATGCTCATATTCTGTGCTGTCTGGCTCACATTTGTCCCAGCTTATGTCAGTTCTCCTGGAAAATTTACTGTAGCTGTACAGATATTTGCTATTTTAGCTTCAAGTTTTGGTTTACTATTTTGCATATTTACGCCAAAATGTTACATAATTTTACTAAAACCAGATAAAAATACAAAAAAATTAATGATAGGGAAGTCTTCATAAATATTTAAACTCAAAGATAACAGATAATAGCAGCACTACTATGTGTTGGTTGGTCAGTCTCCTGCCCTCTGCAGTATAGCTTTGGACTGCACTTACAGTAACTCTCTCTATGCAGCCATATTCTGGACATACTTTATATAAATTATTATATACAATGATTACTGTTTATAAGACAATCACTTGTTGCAATTAGAAATAAATCAGAAATAATAGCCTGTATTCATTACACCTTTCTGCATCACGCACAGTAAACCAACCTGACATTGATTTGTTATCTAATTGTATAATTTACATATATATGCAAAGGTTTAAACTTTTATGTGTATGTTATATTTTAAGCCTCACTAATATGTAAATTGCAATATGTCTAATGCAAATTAAAGTTGACTAGATTACAGCATTGTTTTTTTTTTTTTTAAACATTTGTTTAAATTATATGACTGCACCAGACTGCATGGTTACTTAGAAATTATTCTATCCATTACTATGCAAAATAATTTAGATTAAGGGATCAATCCCGGGTTAGGGACCAAGTAACATTGCCAGGTTCATTCCCGGAACGAGTTCTGTGTGAACAAAAGCCAGAACCAATGCCATAAAGGATATGGTAGTGATGACGCTTGTTGTCATGCAACATTTTTACCTAGTGTTTGAAAGGCAGATCAATGTTTGTGACGAAAAATATGTGCAAACTGTAAAGAAGCAGAGATCAGGTAGCTCCTCACTATCTGCTCTGAAGCTGAGATCATTCTCCAGCTTAAGTCAAACAGAATGTGTCACATTACACGTTACATCATAATGTCATGTCTTTTACGGGATCTTTAAAGGATTTTGTGAAGGATTTTTTTTTTTTGGTGAAAACATTTTCTTTTTCTTTTTTTTTTTTTCTTGAAGCCCTCCAAAAACAACAATCCACATAAGCAAATGCACTTGGCCCAAATGTGGCCTCAAGCTATCACTGCTGGTCTATGGTGGCAATGGCATATACCCTTTCAGCCAGAGCTTGGCCATGTGTGGCAATGATGGCACAGCGTGCATCACGGCAAACAATATGAGGGCGAGACTGGTGAGATGAGTGTGGCCCAGATCAGTTCAGTGATCATGTGGCCCACATCAGGCTATGATCTGGCAGCATATTATGTGAACCATGATAAACCAGATAAATACAATATTGCATGTATAATGGTTTAATGACCACATACATTTTAATGAAGCATAGTAATGTTTAAATTCAAATCAGGAGCGTCAGGAGACGGCGCGGTTAGTGAGTGGGTTAAGCGCAAATAATGAACCCGTCTCTTGTTGCAGTAATTGGCATGGAGAGAGTATAAAACACCAGGAGAAACAGGAGCGGGGGAGAGAGAGAAGGACTGCTGGCTGCTACATTTCTACAGAGTTTATGTTGATTGTTTTGTCTTTTTTTGGTGACTGTTTTGCACACTTTTTGTTTTGAATTATAAATGAAGCAGACAGTAGTAACAGCCGACAGTGCTGTCTTCCTTCCTACAAAACGAACATTGTTACAAGGTCATTAATCCTCTTATTAAAAACCACAACTAGATCCTAGAGAACTGGAAAATTATACGGCCATTTCAAATCTTCCATTTATGTCTAAAAATTTTTAAAAAGTTGTGTCTGCTCAATTGAGCTCCTTCCTGCAAAAAAAAAAAAAAAAAAAAGAAGATCTGTATGAGGGTTTCTTGCCCCACCAAAGAACAGAAACTGCACTTGTTAAAATTACAAATGATTTGCTTTTTGCGTCAGATCAAGGCAACATCTCATTGCTAGTTTTACTTGATCTTAGTGCTGCGTTCAAACACCATAGATCATGACATACTCATAGATCGATTACAAAACTATACAGGTTTT